>NW_026267189.1:271742-276452 GCF_000697945.3 Frankliniella occidentalis | reverse complement strand
ACACAGTTAAAGTCTTACGAAGCAAAATGCCAAATGCTTCGTACCTACGAAGGATTTGCTCCCTACGAAGCGTCCAAATCCTTCGTATTACAAAGGACTTGGCATTTTTTTTCGTAAGTCAGTTGGTTTGGGGGGTTTCTCGAATATTCAACCTCCTAATTTGCGCCTACTTTGCCTTTATTTCACACATGTTTTGCGTGCAGGTGTACAAACTATTCCAAAAAGTGATTTCCTTATTTCGATTTTGACATAGGCCTGATGAACAATACTAGATTTCGCATTAATAAGTACCATTACTAAATATTCAAATATAGAAGCTTCAAACAACTCGATTTTTTTTATCTTAACACTTTTTCTTCTTTTTTTGTGCGATATATATGTGGCGAGAAGAGCGAGAGAGACAGACGGAGAGAGCAGACTCTACGTTTTGAGGCGGAGCAGCGCGTGTTCTGAAAGTTAGAGCGCGGCGGCGACGGACGGCGCTCGCCCCAGCAGCGGCGGCCTGCAGGCCAGAGCATCCTCCCCCATTTTTTTCCCCTCTCGCGCGTCCCAGCGGCCCCTCCGGCTTTACTTTGGCCCCGAGCTGCTCATCTGTCACACGGCGGACGGGGCGTGGCGTAGCGTAGCGTGGGGCGGCCGCGCGGGCGGCGGGGATCCCCTGGGGATGCACCCCCACCGACCGCACGTCGCAGATATTTTAAGGAAAACCAACACTTTGCTATCCCCTCTGGTTGTGTTTTTCCCCCTGACCCCTGCAGCCCGGCGCGTAGGCAACCCAATGCGCAGCGGGGCGCAGCGGGACAGCATCGCGCAGCCAATCGCCGCAAGGAAAACCTTCGCTGTATTTGTAGCAGAAATCCGCAGAAATCTATCTCCAGCGGGATCTCTTGGGGCTGGGCAACCTCGCTGGTTGCGGGGGTGGGGGAAAGGGGGGGGGGATAGAGTCGAGGGGAAGGGCGGGTCCAAACACACCGCCTCAGTTTGATTGAACGGTCACGTCGTCCCGGGAAATTAAACAATTCCTATCAGAACTCCAGCGCTATAGTTTCTCCCAACAGATTATGCGAGGTGAGATTACTCGATCTATATTCACGCCTCTGACTCCCCCACCCCCTCTCCTCGCTCGCACACCGGTACAAGTGTGAGAATGTACACTGTGTGTGAACGCCATTCCTACACACGGAGGCACAAGTTTGTTCATTTCAAAGTAAGATTCACATCTTTACTCCCTCTAGTGTACTGGGTGATTCAGAGAAGACGCAGGTGCGGGCGGGTTTTCCTATCCTCGACTCAGCGGGCGCACGGGTCCAGCAGGTCTGGGGAATGGTGAGGAGGGGACCCGTACGCCCGCCGAGTCGAGGATAGGCAAACCCGCCCGCACCTGCGTCTTCTCTGAATCACCCGGTACGAATGAGCATTCACATACGCGTGCAAGAAATTCACACAATTGGGTTTCCGGTGCACTCTCTACTCCTGTACAGTAAGATAACCATAACGGGAGAAGCGGGGGAGTCCCAGTAAACGCCCGTGGGCCGTTTTCGTGTCGTGAAAACGTGATAAAATCCGTTGGCCTGTGAGGCACTACACCCGTAAAAAGCGGAAAACCTTCAGAATATTCTGAAAGCCCCCTTAAAAATTCTGGCTATGGTTGTTGAAGAGAACGAGAGGGCATTAGAGCCCATGTTCAAGAAGTCGACCTTTTGCTATAAGCCGAACACATAAACGCCTGCTATCAAACGCGAACCCGTCTGCTACGAGCTTGTCAGGTTTGGGATAATACTAAAAACTTGCCCGTATAGCCAGTGCGACATGGGCCTAGAGCCCGGACCGCCCGTGTCGCTTTGTTTAATCTGAGGGGGAGGGGGGGGGGGGCAAAGCCGGCGGGGCGTCGCACTTCGCTTCGCCACCTCGCGAGTGCCAGCCCGCTTACTACAGGCTTTACCTGATTAGCAGAGAGCCGGGCTCGGGCGCTCCATGGGTCCCACTGCGCCCCACCCCGCCCCGCCTCACCCACCGCGGCCGCGGGCGGGGCGGGCTCATACGTACTGCCAAATTGATGGTGGCCGCCTCACACCTCCCGGGCGAGAAGAAAAATTGCGCTCCTCCCGTCATCCGGGGAAGCGCCGAGCCAGGAGCCTAAGCTGCCCAGCCGAATCTGGTCGGTATGGGTATATGTGAGGGGTAAAAAAAAGGAAACAAATGTTTCCGTCCTAATTGGTCTCAATTCATCTTATTTATCTAATCTGAGAATTGTGGCGCAAGTTGAACAAACCGCGTGTGTCAATTCAAAATGTCAAAAGCGGTCAAAAATCTGCGCGTTTCCACAAAAAATGATAAATAAAAAAATAGGCGGGTGTTAAAAAAGACGAGGAAAAAGAGTCACTTAACCAAAGAAGATATGACATAAAATGTTTTTAAACCCAACTGCAGCGCAGCGTGTATCAAAGAAAGTATTAAGGTAATACAATGCACATCAGTTATATTCCACTCAGACCAAGAAGGCCTACCGAAGGTGTCGCAGGTGGGTGGACCAAAACCATCTAGTCGCCGCCCCACCTTATCTAGCTAACGCGCAGCACCCCGGTGAGCTGATTGGTGTGCAGATTAGTGATGAGACGGACACCGACCCAGCCGTGCCGAGCCTTGCCCGGCTCAGCTCGGCTCTGCGTCATTAACCACATTTTTTTTCCTCCTCTCTGCTTCTTTTTTCCTTTTTTTTTTTTTTTGAATCCACGCGCGCTTCGCGCTCATTTCCAATAGGACACGCGCTGCTCCGAGGGGCGGTGGGGCGGCAGGAGGTGCCGCGGCCACATCTGTCGTCTGTCGGATCAACTTCTCTAATCTCTCGATACCGAAATCATGGCGTCCAGAGGAAGGGGTGGGGGGCGGGGAGCGGCGCCCCAGTTGCCGTTACCCGCCCCCTTCCTCCTTTCCCCCCGGATCAGACACGTGATATTTTCGACTATAAATTCCAAGGATCGGCCGCCGGTTCATGCTCGCGTTCCCCCTCTTTCTCGCTTCTCTCTCTTCCACTTTCTGGTCTTTTATTTTCCTCTTCTGTCCGTCAGCAACTATTCATTCATATTTTTCCCCTATCCTTGAAAAAGATATACAAAGGTTAAAATAATATTTGTCAATAAGTTTTGAAAAATTACTTTTTAATTTAGTAATAGAAAAATCTCAAACAAGAATCGATGATTGGAAGCAGGATAAAAGACATATTAAAGGAGGGGGCTGTGTTCTAATTCACATTTAAGTGTTAGTATAAATGAAATAAAAATTATATTAAGTGTGTCATCAGCTAAAAATTTCAGGATGGCTTCGATTATTCTTTACCATGCTTAGTTTCTCTCCTTACTTGGTGATGGGCTGATGAGCGTGGCTGAGCGCCAGCAAACAGGCCCACGTCCTCTAAATGAGCTCCAACCTCGGGGGCAGGAACGGACGTAGGTTAGCGGTGGGCCCTTCAAACAGTGCGACTTACACGGTAAAATTACGAGAAAAAAATACAAACTTTAATGCTGGAAACTCATTGGGAAATATCGGGCAGTAACAGTCGAGGAAACAAAATAATGAGCAATTCAAATTTTAAAAAACATGAATTGAAGATCAGTAGAACGGCAACATAAATATCCATCCGAAACACAACTTCGAACAATTTGAAATCTTTCGACGACAGAGCGGACAGGCTATTTCATTGGTACTTCACTGCCATTTCGACTATTTAACGGTAATTTTTAACTATTATTTTGGGGCATATATTTTGCACACAGTTAAAGTCTTACGAAGCAAAATGCCAAATGCTTCGTACCTACGAAGGATTTGCTCCCTACGAAGCGTCCAAATCCTTCGTATTACAAAGGACTTGGCATTTTTTTTCGTAAGTCAGTTGGTTTGGGGGGTTTCTCGAATATTCAACCTCCTAATTTGCGCCTACTTTGCCTTTATTTCACACATGTTTTGCGTGCAGGTGTACAAACTATTCCAAAAAGTGATTTCCTTATTTCGATTTTGACATAGGCCTGATGAACAATACTAGATTTCGCATTAATAAGTACCATTACTAAATATTCAAATATAGAAGCTTCAAACAACTCGATTTTTTTTATCTTAACACTTTTTCTTCTTTTTTTGTGCGATATATATGTGGCGAGAAGAGCGAGAGAGACAGACGGAGAGAGCAGACTCTACGTTTTGAGGCGGAGCAGCGCGTGTTCTGAAAGTTAGAGCGCGGCGGCGACGGACGGCGCTCGCCCCAGCAGCGGCGGCCTGCAGGCCAGAGCATCCTCCCCCATTTTTTTCCCCTCTCGCGCGTCCCAGCGGCCCCTCCGGCTTTACTTTGGCCCCGAGCTGCTCATCTGTCACACGGCGGACGGGGCGTGGCGTAGCGTAGCGTGGGGCGGCCGCGCGGGCGGCGGGGATCCCCTGGGGATGCACCCCCACCGACCGCACGTCGCAGATATTTTAAGGAAAACCAACACTTTGCTATCCCCTCTGGTTGTGTTTTTCCCCCTGACCCCTGCAGCCCGGCGCGTAGGCAACCCAATGCGCAGCGGGGCGCAGCGGGACAGCATCGCGCAGCCAATCGCCGCAAGGAAAACCTTCGCTGTATTTGTAGCAGAAATCCGCAGAAATCTATCTCCAGCGGGATCTCTTGGGGCTGGGCAACCTCGCTGGTTGCGGGGGTGGGGGAAAGGGGGGGGGGATAGA
>NW_026267189.1:265659-271692 GCF_000697945.3 Frankliniella occidentalis | reverse complement strand
CAACTGGGCCCTTATTGGGTACCCTAGCGAGCCCCAACCGGGTCCCACCCGGATATCAACCGGACCCCAACTGGGCCCCAACTGGGTCCCAACCGGGTCTCCCCGGGTCTCAACTGGGTCTGTACCGGGCCTCAACTGGGTGCCCAACCGGCCACCCTCCGGGGCCCTACTGTACAGATCTGTTATCATGGGTAAGGCTTCCCGAACAAGGCTTTCAAAGAAAATTTCTTATTTCGAAACATTTCTTTTCTTAGTAAGTTGCAAAGCAACAAAAAGTCCGTTTTTGGATGAAGCACAATTTTGTTGACCCGGACCTCTGTACTTGAAAATTGTGCTTAATCGAAGATGATTTTCATTACATTAATGGCACGGTAGATTACAATGAAGTAGTATGGCCTTGGAGGAAGTATTGATCCAACTTGATTTTAACAGTGTGGAGGAATAGAAATGGTTGGGATATTACAAAAACGTCTGAAAGGAGGTTGCGGGGGCAACTTGTCCTATCCCTCGCAAACTAGTTCGGGTTCGCTCATCTTTAGTCTCAATTCATCCAAGTACAAGCGTCTTTTTCAAAATCATAGCTGCAGTTTGGCAATCCTAGGGGTTTGCGGCGCCTCTCTCTCTCCGAGGTCGCGCCCAGCGTGGCGTGGCGCGGCCGCCATGGCGGTTATTTGAGTTTCCCCTCCGCTCGCCGCTCCGGCGCCCCAGCCAGGCCGGCGCGGCCGTGGTGCGCTCCTAAAACAATGTTCTCGGTGGAATAGGGTTATCTCAAACTCCACGCTTCTTTCAAAAGTCCCGAGGTCCGCGCGGCCCGCGCGCGCTCTGCCGGCCCTCGGGGTGGCCCCCCACCGCCCCGTGTAAACAAACGGCCATGAAAATTTTAATTCGCAATTTTGCGCTCCGCAAGAGCGCGGGCGGCGGAGGAAGAACTTTGCTTGCCATTTGCTCGCGCGCATCCCCCGCTGCTCGGCTACGTCAGAAAGTGGATTCGGAAACATGATGCAAATCACAGCGGATAAAATGAAAAAAAGGAGAAAAAATCCGAGCCATCAGCCTAACCAAAACTTTAATACGTATAATTTTTTTCAGAAAAAGCTTATTCAGAAAGGGTGAATTAGCAATACTGTTTTTCTCGGTAAAATGACGTCGCCGGCGCCATGGGCCCTACCCATTATGCTGTCCGCTGCTTTCTCTTATTCTTCTCCATTCTTTCTTTTCTAGTTTGTTGCGGTGCCCCATTGTTAGGCCGCATTCGTTCTGCCTTAGTTGGCGACACACGCGCGCACCCGCGATATCTTTCGAAACAAAAAGAGAGCACGAGAAATAAAATAAAATGGGGCGAAAAAATAAAAGGCACTGGAAGAGGAACGCACCTCCAACAATGGAGGACAACAATGATATGCGTTTGGTCCCTGGGAGACCTGGCGCCGCTTGGACAACTAAAGGCGAATGGAACGCATAAAATTTTGTTTGCAAACAATAAGCAAAACAGTACCTTACATTCTGCTTCGAACCCATAACCGATGATTCCGGTGAACACATTGTAGCTACACTTGCATTTCCAGTGTACAAGCAAGTACAGTACCTCTTTACATGCTGAAGAATGCTGCTCTTGTTCTCTAAGGATAGACATTAATTTCTAAAACGTGGATCGTGGCCGCATAAAGTTAAATTTGGAGGGTGAGTTTCGGTGAGGTTCCTCCCTATGCTCTTGATTCAACCGCCCTTATGGTGCAGCCCTAGCCAACCCAAACCACGTGTACTGCTTCTTCAAATTTAAATACGATGGCCCTGGTAAAAAGGGGCCTAGCGCCACCCGCACCTCTCTGTCTCCCACCCTGTCTCTCGCTCTGTCTCCCTCTGTCTCCCACCCACGCCCGCACGCTCTGCTACCGCCATTTCCCCGTGGCTACCTCCCGTAATTAAAACCGCCACGTCGCGCAATGAAGGCAGTTTGAAGCAAGAAAAAGAATAGCGTTCCTGGGGTCGCCCCATCCCTTGCAGACTAATGAGGAAGTCTCTCCCACCCTCTACCCCTTCTCTCTCTCTCTCTCTCTCTCTCTCTCTCTCTCTCTCTCTCTCTCTGTCTCTCTCTCCATCCCCCACACGCACGAACCTCCCGCTCGCCCTCAGCCATGGCGCCAGCACCCTGTTAAAATTTGCATAAAAACAATTTTCAGCGAACTTGCTGCGAGTGCAAGCGAATGAGCTCAAAATGTGTCGCCAGAAATACAGGGAACCGTCAAATTATGAATTTTGAAATTAGCTTGATACCTTGAGGACGAAACGGTACTGGGAATACACGGACAGGACTGGACATTTCGGAGTATTACTACACTAGTCATTTTACACCGAGAATTTAGAAACTGTAGAGTGCGAGCGTTTTTCCACTCTTTTCTTTTGAACATTTCAACATCTTAGAATATTCCTAATAAATTCAAGTTTCAATTATTTATTAAATTTCTAGCTTTTACATTTTATTCAACGGAAAAGCACACATATGTTTAGAAAACCAGCCTACTTCAAGAGAAAAAAAATAACAAAATTCAAACACTTTTTTGTTATTTTGTGTATTTTAATATGATTTTGCTCCCTCCCCCCCCCCTTATCTGGTTTACGCCCCGTACGCTGCACCGCTGCTGGGGCCACTCAGAGTCGGAGCCGGAGGGGGGGGGGGGGGGGCTGGCCGTGGTGTGGCTATTTGTGCCGGCAGGGTCCACAATTACCTGCAGCAGGATAACGGCGCGGCGCGCAGAAAACAAAAGCAAAAACGCAAAGGCACAACGCGTCCAGAGAGCTGCGCGCACACCTACACCACACACACACACACACACGCGCGCGCGCGCGCACACGCACACACGCATACAGGCGCCGTGTTTACACTCAGGCCACAGCCAAGGCAAAACTTTATTCACTACTTACTTTTTTAGAGGAGTCATGCACATTTGCATACAGGGGCGCATACACCGGGCTCCGAGGTACAGTAGATTGAGCCCTGCGCATGCGTGTAGCTGTGTGTGTGTGTGTGTGTGTGCACGCCGGTTTCATTCTAACTGCATTCGACCGACGAGTAGACGGGCGGGAGCAAATCCAACAGTGAAATGCACACACAAAAACACATTTTTTTAAAAATGTGTTAAAAGTAGTGCTTTCCACTATACTCATGCATGTCTGATTTGCAATGTCTCTAGTTTGCAGTCCGCCACCGACGCAATGATCGGTTCGACTTGCGCTATACTCACAACCATCGTACTCTTCTCGTCCTCCCATTGGCTGGCGGTCTGCCACTACTTGCGCCCGAGCACATCTTCATTCGCGGGCGTTGTCGTCTCGCGGTCAAGCAGAGGTTTGTCCATCCAGGAGAGCCTGCAGCACACGGAGATGTTCTGACGGCGAGCTCGGCGAAGGTGAGACTGAAGGCCTCGCCGAGGTAGCGCAGCACCGGTGCACGGCCGAGTGGGTGGCGGACGCCCTCCCAAACGGGTTGACAAAGCGCGAGACAGCTCAGAGTTAAGGAGAAAAAAACCTCCCACGCTAAGAAGAGAGCGGGCCCGCGGGCCGGTATTGCATCGGAATCTATTGTGCGCCGGCCAGAGCGGTGCGGGGGTGGACCGCTGGACCAGGCCGGCACAGCCTCTGCAGATACAGCGTCTATTTTTTTCCCTTCTCACGACTTTATTGTGTGCCGTTTTGACCAGATCGGGGATGGAGGAGGGAGTGCGTGGGTGGAGGTGAGTCGGGCGGTCAGGGTCGGTTCGTGGTACACTGCTGTCAAACACGCGTGCGTAGGCTCCATATGTATTTACAAAATATTTCGAAATTTTAAAATAATAGTATGAAAAGGACGCATCCGAATTAACATTGTTTAACAATGGCATCATCGCCGCTAGAAAGCGTGTTCAATATAAATGCTCAATTGCAGTCAGGAATAGGAACTGTAATCCAGCAGCATATTTGCGATACCAGACACTAAAAGCTAATCGGGAATTATTCATTGAAGAAAACGGTTGAGGTATCTACAATACCAAATCTCAATTTATTTATTTTTGCACGCGTGAAACACTAACCGTGCGAAATCATGCCTGACGACTTCAGTAGTAACAAACTCTCGTCTCCCACGCAGCCTTAACAGATGCCCATTTGTCTTCTCACCCCGGCTCGTCTTTGGATGGAAGACCACAGCGCGGCAGTCCCCAATTTTATTGTATTTTTTTCCCACGACGTCCTCGCTGAGGTACATCGGCATCCTGGTCTGACCACCACCCACTCGCGCACCCGCCGCTCCGCCCACGCACAACCTGCCGCCAACTATTCACCACCGCACCTTCCCCCTCGCCTCAAACCGGATCCAATATTCTCACCACCTTTGACACGACCGTCTGGCCCCGGGCCCGTTTCGTGTTTCTCTCTCTCTCTCTCTCTCCCTCCCCCCTCGCCGCGCGCGGGCCAGGTATAACACGCACGGATTATATAAGGGGTTGATGCCGAGGTGGATGCAAATGGTGTTTTTATGACATCCTTGACCTTTTGTTGTTTAGTGAGCGGCGTATTGTAGTGATTGGTTTCGACTGCACTAGAACAAAAGGCCTCTGCTGAGCCGCTGACAAGCGGTGACCTTGCTCGCCTCACGTCAAAAGTAGCACCAAAAACAATGACGACTTCATGTGAGGACAAAATTATACAATCGGACAAACGAAAAGAGTGACCTTCGCTACCAACATCCGTTTCATAACATGCAACAGCCGAAAATACTGTGCAAATATTCGGCGAATAAAGTAAGAGCCGCAAGGCTTTTTACAGAAAGCTACTCAGAATGTCTCATACGCTTACAAGCACTGAGCGGCACTGTAAAAAAAAATCACAATACAACCACAGTTTAAAGTGTTCACCGTAATTGAAAACCACAAAATGACTCGTTCTTTGCATATTTGTTTTACAATGCAAAGAAACAAGTGTTTAATTTTGCGCGTCAATTGATGTTTCAGATCAAGGGTGAATTTTATCGACACATTGTGTCTAACTAGGTTAAACGTCAGTTGGTGCCTTAACTTTCGACACTTCCGAAAATTCTAGCAGCTGCACAACATGTGGTTCCTGGTTCCTATTGATAGCATAGAACTGTGTGTGTCCAAGTGTGCAGAATGTTAACGTTTACAAAACGTACAAAATTTGCGAACCATGAGAGTGTGCAGTGCAACTTGAGTTAAACACCATGTTATGGCCAAAATAATAACTTGCACACGTAAGTGCGCAAATTGTGCACACTTGTTTTATCAGTGTAGTGATTATAGGCAATTTTTTTAGTGAACGCGCCGTTTCAGGGCGGTATGCGTCCGCCATTATTGCGCTGGAGAATAATTTCTCCACGGCAACACTCCAGCAGCTGCGGCGCGGGGGCGTTATTCCTGCGGAGCTCTAAGAATAAACGATGGCACGACTGCTTTGAGAGCGCCAAAATGCTCCTGATATTTATTCTCCCCGGAGAGAGGGAGGGTCTGGGGCCGTGTAACGGCGCTCTGGCCGTGGCGGGGCGAGGCGGCCAGGGCGGAGCGCAACCCTTCCCATTCAATTTATCTTGCAGATGTATCTTTCGCACACCCCAGCACGTTCTCGGAGCCCGCCTCTCGTTATCCTCGCCTTTATGTTTCCCCACTTCATTTTCTTTTTTCCCCCTCTTTCTCTTTTCCTCACTCCCGCAACATTGAAAAAACTTTTCTGACCGTCCCTCTCCGTTCTCATTCCCTTTGCTTGGCTGAAGAGACCCTCGCAGGTCTTACGGCGCGATGCGCATGCGCACACCGCCCAGAACAGCACAGTACGCCGGTGATGGGATGACAATGTGAATTTTGTTCTGCTTCCAAAACAAGCGGGCTTAGAGGGCTAAATTTTCTGCAAACCCCTATGCAGTGCAATTGAGGTAATAGTGAAACCATTATGGCTCCTCCTATCACTTCTCGGCAATTTGGAGGAGCCTTTATTTCTCCGTTTTTATCTTTTCGCGTCACTTCCCGTTTATCATTTTTCTACCCCCCC
>NW_026267189.1:257137-257784 GCF_000697945.3 Frankliniella occidentalis | reverse complement strand
GAAATAGCCGAAATGGCAGGAGAAATATCCGAAATGGTAGGAGAAATACTAAGAAATAGTCCGTACGCTACGAACCCTAGTGATTTCCCCCTCGGGTTTTGCACATTACATCGTGCCTAATAACTAAAGTTTGCACACTTGCGTACATCGATGTGCAAAATTTAGACGTTTTGTAAACGTCTAAATTCTGTACACTTGGACACACACAGGCCTATGCTATCAATAGGAATAGGAACCATATGGTGTGAAGCTACTATACTTTTCGGAAATGTCGAAAGTTTGAACACCAATTGACGTAGAACACAACAACGTGTCAATACACTTAAATCAATAAAATGCACACTTGAACTTAAACATCAATTGGCGTGTAAAATTCAACACTTGTGTTACCAGTGTAAAGTAATCCTATATGTTATGAAGTGCTTGCTTGAGAGCTATTTTCATTATGGTAGAGATACGCTTACAAAGAATTATTGTACTCAATTCGGTTTTCTACTGATGTTTCCGCGCCACGTCAAAATGGAAATTATGTCTACGAAATAATCCAAGTCAGTATTGTACAAGTATGGGGGTGCGGGAGTTGAAAAGCAGTCGCTATAAACAGCAGTCACAGTGGTTTCTTTGTACGACTTCGCCCCCCCCCCCCC
>NW_026267189.1:252329-255858 GCF_000697945.3 Frankliniella occidentalis | reverse complement strand
CGGGGGGGGCGTTCCCGCCACCATCATCTTTTTATTTTCCCACTTTCTCTCTCGCAATCCTGAAACCGCCACTGGACAATTTTCCCTCCAAGCTCGGCTGCGGAGCCGTGCCCGTATAACAAGCTCGGAAAAAGTTTTATAAATTAAAAAAAAAGGACACATTTTAAAACTGTGCGGGAAAATGATGAGCAGCTTCGTGTGCGCACTCGTCGCAAGAAAGTCCATGGCTCGAGAACGTTTGACAAGTAAGAGAAGTTATAAATGTCGCCTGAACCTTCACCCTCTGTGTTTTGTGATAGATCTCTCTAGTAATGTCCAAAAGTGCTTTCATTTCGAACAAACGACTTTCGTGGCAACTTCTATTTTTTTTTTAAATACAATGAAAATAATTGTTGGCACGGGCACGTCAAAAAGTAAAATAAAACAGGAACACAAAAGAGTGATTCTTTACTTCTCCTCTGGCGACTTTCGCAATTCCGACGCTCTGAGTGGCCGAAGCGACCGGGAGAGCGGCTCGAGTAAAGCGAAAATGCTGATTACTGTGGAGTTGCGGGGCGGGGGGGAGAGGGTGGGCCGGGGAGGAGAAGGGGAGAGCGGGGGGGGGGGGCGTCGTGCTTGAATGTATTCATTGGAGAGCCCGGGCCCGGCGCGTCCACCCCCGGCGTCCCCACCTCATCACCCCGAGCTCAAAGACGCTAATAACAATCACGCGTATTGCAAGTGGTCGCTGTGTGAATGCCGCGCGGACCCAAGCCAAAGGTAGAGAGTCGCGGGGCGGGCGGCGGGGGGCGCGCGAGCGAGGGGCGTTGTTGAAAAGATATGGAGGGGAGGACACCCTCGTCCAATTTGTAACCTGCTAGGCGTTCCCCGCCATTGTAACTCTTGACGTGTGGGCGCAGAGAGGGTATGGAGGGGCAGAAGAGGGGGGAAGCTGACCGCCCTGCCAGCCAAGCTGGTTGCGAAAAATCCAGCCTCCTGCTACTCTATACTTTAGCAAAAGTGAGGTGTTTAAAAACAGCAAAGTTTCTGATATTTCAAAATAGCATGGTTATAGTTCATGTGCCCCCCCCTTTTCCCCCTCAAAATGTACCACAGTAAAAATAAAGAAGCAAGAGGGGGGCGGGGCACGTTTCCCCTCCTGGTAGAGACAGTCTTGGTCTGTTAAAGACTATGGTTACTTTAGGAAATCCCAGGGCCGGAAGTACGAAATTAGATGGAATCACAACAAAGCCCGCGGAACCAGCAGGTGAATGCGAGCCGCCGCCGTCGGGGCCTCAGACACTAACCTCACTTTGATGGCTTGACTCGCTTGACTGTTCCATATCAGCTGAAGTCTGTTGAGCTGGCGAGTGATGTCCTTATGGCTGCAGATGCCCACGACAGGACAGGTTAGGAGCGAAGGCACGACCTTGAGCACCCACAACCTCCACGGGTCCACTACTCTCGCACTGTCACGACTATCCCGACGAACAACAACAACTCGACCCAGAAGTTACGCGGACAGAGTGGTGAGGACGCGCACGTACAACGGAACGTACTCACTCTTAACACCGAGCGAAAACGAGTACCAGAGATAAAAACAAACTTTGACTCGACGGCACCGTGTCCCGACGTCGGCTGCGTCACTAAACTAAAACGATTATTTGCAGTAAAAGAGTGGCAAGACGCTCCGGATGCTGGCTTGCGTGTCGTCGCCTTGTCGCCTTCGAACGAACAAGTGCTCCTCACGCGTCATGACCTCAGCGTGTTCCTCGTGATACCTTTTCCGTTAAATAAACGATTTAATGAATGAACGTTAGTGACTGGAAGAAAAAAGTGCTCTTTGTGTAACCTTTTGGAAATGGAACAAGTTCAGATAAAGAAAATGATCGAAATTTGTGCGAGTTTGGTGGTGGTTAATCAAAAGAAAGGTTATGTTCCTCTTTGGAAGACCACCTCGAAGTTGAAGTCATCAATGATTTGGAACTCTGTTTGCAAGAATGTGCCAACGTTCAAGAACGCAGCCAGCAGCCCCTTCTCAGCCATTAATCACAATTTGGTAAGTGTTACTCTTCAATAATTTGTATTGTTAGACGAGCCAACCTTCCTATTTCTCTGGCTAGTGGTTGTCAGTGACACTCTAGCTCCGGCTTCTGAAGGATATAGCTGAATTCACTAGAAATTCATGCCAAAGGTAATAGGCCTACACACAAGACTTTGACCAGTATTATTAGGCTGAAGTTTTCGAAATCTATCCAGCCCAAGCGTCAACCTGTTGATTGTGGTCAAAGTTGTTACTTTGAAAGTATTTCGATTCTGTGAGTTTACCGTAACAGCCAAGTTTTTATTGTGCTTCTTGGTTTAGATCTAGTTTATGAACATTAAATGTTGCGCTTGGTGTGGTTAAATGCGAGAGACTGAGCATGCGTCATCAATATCGTTCTTGAAAGAATAATAAGCCCTTTGAGTGTAAGTCAACCTTAAATTGTTGGAATCATAAATTATATTTTAGGACCTAGGCTATTCTTTTCAAAACGAGAATGGAAAGAGTGAAATGCTAGGTGGTCTGTAGCTGTAGCAGCAGCCCTCTGTGGCTGCAGCTCAGGCACAGGCCCCTCCCAGTGGAGGGCGGGGGCGCCCGCGGGGTCGTTTCTGTCTCTGGATATCCTGGGCCGCAATTGTTTCCGTAATTCTAAAGAAACTGGGCGGAGGGAGAGGTAGAGGAAGGAGGAGGGGGGGGGGTTGAAAAAGAGAATGCGGTGAGGATAGAAAAGTGTGAAACAATTGGGTTGGTGGAAGAGGAGGAAATGGGGGGGGGGGGGGGGGCTTCTGGCTGTGGCTCGGGGCCGGCCGCACCACAGCAGGATGGGTTTTCTCTCTGTGGAACAAAAGGCGCTGGTCGCGAGCTTACGGCGAGAAGCGCGCGGGTGGACCGCGAGGCGCGTTGCGCGCTGTGAGCCCCGGCCTGCACGGCGGCGTGCCGGGGGGACTCCTATCGCCGAGCCGCGGCCGCGAGGCTGAGAGGGGCGGCCATGGACGTCGCCGTCGGCGTCCTTCCTCGGACCAGGTCTGCTTGACGGGTGCGTCCTCGTGAGTCTCGTAATGCCAATGAATGCCTCTTTTTAGGCGCGGCTCTTTAGCTTTAGGACTCACGGGGATTGAAACTTAGTGGCGGCGCACTTTCACTATAAGGCCCAACGACCATGGCAGTTCCGGTCCACCCTCTGGTGCTGTTACCGAGAGAGGAAGCCAGCCTCCAGTTGGACTAAATCAGTCCGGGCAACCCCCGGCAGTAGTGGTCGAGGGGGGGGGGGAATAAATATAAAAAAATAATGGAAAAGAAAGAATGAAGGGAAGGAAGGAAGAAGCGCGCGCGCGAAAACCTTTTTTACTTACAACCTTTCACGCCGCGCAGCTGACAAAATTAATGAGAAAATCCGCCCGTTTCCCACCAAGATAAAAAGCTCTTCCCCCATTCATTCGCAGGAGCGTGTGCGGTGCGCGCGCGCGGGGGCCGCGAGGCCGAGACCTGGCGGCCCCGGCCACGGCG
>NW_026267189.1:251393-251961 GCF_000697945.3 Frankliniella occidentalis | reverse complement strand
GCCCCCTCCTTTTTATTTTCTCGCGCGGCAGTGCTGCCAACTGTGGTTGGCTCTCTGCTGGAGCTTCAACATTTCAGCAGCCCGCTGGGTGCTGATTTCAAATTCCCTCGTCTCTTTTTCCTCTCTCGCTCTAGCTCGCTGGCTCCCCTGTATATAACCCCCCGCCCTCTAGCAGCAGCAGCAGCAGCAGCAGCCCTTCCCTTTCATTTACTGTCTCTGGGCGGCGCCGCGCTGCCCCTGGTCATTAACAGTGTACTTCAGCCAGCGAAGAATTCCATTCCTGTGTGACTGGTGGCGGGGCGTGGCGGGGCCGCGCCTGGCACCCTGGCACCTCGCGCGCAATAATAGAAGGCCAGGCGCCGCACCCCCCGCCCCGCTCCGCCCCGCCCCGCGTCGCCGTACCCCGCTGCTCCGCCTCCGCGCGCCACCCCGCGTTACTTCCGGGCTTGACCAATGGGTGTTGAAAGAGGAAAACGGAGGGGGATGGGGTGGGGAAGGGCGTGGGGTTGGGCGGCGAGGACGAGGAGGTCCTGCGAGAGTATAAAGGTGGGCTCGCCTGGAACGCCTC
>NW_026267189.1:250639-251343 GCF_000697945.3 Frankliniella occidentalis | reverse complement strand
CGCCCATTCAAGGGCCGCTGGGTGGGGCGGGGCGGGGCGGGGAGGACCCTTTGTTACGCACCATTCCTCCCCATTTCCTGTCGTGCGCGACACTCGCACACAGCGGCGGCGCTACGAATTTTAATCTTTGTACTGTGCGAGGCGCACGTGAAAAATCGTCCACCCGAGACTCTTTCGCGTATACTGTGCCGAGCCGAGGCAAGCCCGAGCCTGGCCGAGCCGAGCCGTGTATGCTATCCCGCTGGCATCATCTACCAATCACCCCTTTGCCGCTGCCTCCGCCATACTATACCTACCTGTTTCTGATTTCCGCCTTATCTCCCCTACCCCCTCTTCTCCCTGGCCCCGGCCCGCCCGGCCCCGCCCGGCCCCGCCCGGCCTCGCCGCCTATCGCACCGAGTGGGGTGGTACCGGTGGCACCTAGTAGTAGGGATCGACAGGCAGGTGGGTGGGATGGAAGGGGATGGATTCGACTCTCCTGGAGGTTATTTCGTGGGAAGAGAGTCTGCTTTAACGTCCCCGCTCCCCCCTCTCCTCCCCTCACATTCTCTCCCCGTCCCTCACTCTTTTTCGTTTGTTCCGGATTATTGGCTGCCCCCTTCACTCTCTGCTCGGCCGGCACGCGCGCTATCCGTCTCTCAAGAGCGCCGCCCTTTTGAAACACGAGTGTCGATCTGGTCGCCCCCCCCCCCTCTCTTCACCCC
>NW_026267189.1:245274-246625 GCF_000697945.3 Frankliniella occidentalis | reverse complement strand
CCGCCTCTCCACTCCCTCGCGTCGACTACATACTGCAATATTCCAACCAAACAAAAGTTTTGCTACCCTGTCTTATTCAAAACTTAAAAGTCATTCAAGGTCTGTAAATCTGGGTTGTCCAGCAACTGTCCGACTTAAGTCGCACAGAAACGTGGGCTGCGACTTAGGTTGTACAGTACAGTCGTTGGACATGGACACCCCAGATTGACTGTGTCGAAGGGTTGAGCGAGTAGGCAACCCGCCCGCACGTATGAATGCGGTGCAGCATTTAACTACAGAAGTGCTGGTATCACCTCAAATGTGATTGGTTTGCTCATCCAGAAAACATTTGCATTAAAAAAGAAAACAACTAAAAATATGCATTCGAATACTTTTAAAACCGGTCGAGGGGGCAATAACTCCCTTTTGATGTGTACATATGATTCCCGAAATCCTTGATTCCCAGTGATTCCCGTCCACTTATGTTCATTTCTTAGGTTTTCTAGTGGTGGAAAACACTTATTGCGACTAATTTGAACGAGTTCCTCTAGGTTCCCGCTTATTTTAAGCGATTTCTGTTGATTTTGATTACCTTTTATACTGATGATTCCCAGGTAGGTGTATACATGATTCCCGGAGTTATCGCCCCCTTGAAACCGGTTTAAGACCCAGGGGATACCCAGGGAGGTGGGACCTTTTATGTCTTTCTGGAGTGAATGTCTTGATTTTAGTATAGTTGACATTTAGTGTACTTTACATATCCCAAACATTGCGTGCTTGTGTTGAGAACAAAACATATTTTGCCAGAAATCTCGCGTTCTGGAATAGGCGTGATTTTCTGTTGGGCGCAAAATCGCGCGGATGAAATTCGCGTTTTAAAACGTTTGACAGTGTCGCTGCTTTGGGAAATTTTCCGCCTCATTTGCGGCGGCCCCTGCCGTACTAGGGCTCATTTGTATCATTCGGCAGCGTTTTTTTCCCTCCTCTTTTAACTCTTCTGGTCCGTTGATCAGGCGCTGCGGCAGCGGCGGCGGCGCGTGGTGCCCGCAACAGCAGCGGCAGTGGTTTGAAAGGAATAAAAATTGAAAAGGGTTGGAAATAAAAGTGATGAAAAGGGGAAAGGGAAAAAAGCAAATGGCGCGTGTGCCGTGCGACACAATGCCTCAGGGGCGTAGCCAAGATGTGCGACGGAGAGAGAGAGAGAGAGAGAGAGAGAGAGAGAGAGAGAGAGAGAGAGAGAGAGGGAGAGAGAGACAGAGACAATGAGCGGGGGGGGGGGGGGGGGCGTTCCCGCCACCATCATCTTTTTATTTTCCCACTTTCTCTCTCGCAATCCTGAAACCGCCACTGGACAATTTTCCCTCCAAGCTCG
>NW_026267189.1:230177-242677 GCF_000697945.3 Frankliniella occidentalis | reverse complement strand
TACACTACACACTTATGAATAATGTGTGCAGCCGTTCACCACCTTTTAGTGTTTAACCGCTTGTTGTGCACTTTAAAGTGTTCAATTTGTTAGTAACAAAATTGTATGTGAAACTGCACATACATAATTGCACGACTAGCAGTTTTAAACCCCACTGTAAGCAAAATCTTTCATTAATTCCACTGTCGTAAAAATCAACGTCGTACTTGAAACTAAACTTTTATTTCGTGCCGTTTGTCATAAAAAATTAACAGTATTTTAACCGTTAACTTGATTAACCGAATCAAAGTATTGTCAGATTTTAGATTGTTTTTACAGTGCTTAAATTGTTTTGCATTAACACTGTCATTTTCGAGACTGCACTTTCAACATCGTTTTTCGTTTAAAAACTAAATTAAAACAGTAAATATAAAATTAGAAGCATAAAACAATTTAACATTTTACTGTGAATGGCAGGATGCGATAAATTACGAGTACAGTTTTATAGGGTACTGTTAAGTGCAGCGAAAATGTTCAGTACAATATTCGCTGTAGGTTAGCTTTACAGTGTAGTGGTGTGCTGCACTGCTAGTATGGGCCGTCTGGCACGGCGCATGGTAGCGTGGGGACCATACCGTGGAGTTAAAGTTGGACGCTGTGCGGCCCCCGTGGGGCGGGACCCGTCGCGTCCCCCCGAGGGGGTGGGGGGCACAATGGAGTTGTGGCGTGAAACTCGCAACTATTTCCGTGCGCGCCACTTTTTAGTAGACTACACGGGGAAAAAATGAAATTCAGGTCCATGCTAATGCATACGCACCGAGTGTATCAGAGCGGACGCCGCAGTGCTCAGGATATGCAATAACCCCACAATACTTAGCGTGTCAGATACACCCGTTTCTTAAGGGGACAGACCCTTGACGATCTGCGCTTTGCCGGAATAACGCAGAAACGTTCGCTATAAAAATAGGAAGGACACCACTGTTCTCTGGGCCACTGGTTGGTGTTGAAATTGATATCCAAACTCAGATTCTCCTTTGTGATGGCGCAGTTCTATGTACTATTGTGTACTGTTTTGTAAATAGCTAACGTATGTCTCAGTGCATGTATAGCTTACGTTAATTTGCTTACGGCATAATTTTGTAAAAATAAATATGCTCAAGTAGGTAAGTTATGCACACACCTAGACCGATGTAACTTTGTATTTTTGGGCCAGCGGCTCCAGGTTTAAACCAAAAAGTCAGACCTTCATATTTTTTTTTTACTGTTCTTCATTCATTCTTCGGATGTAGGTTCTATCTCAACTAACGTACCGAAAATCAGTGACACACACGACTGTTTAGAAAATTTTCTGTGTGATCAAAATTTCTGATCTATTTTTGCACTTAGAATCACAATTGACATTTCCCGAAACTCGTAATGCAGAAGGTTACATCTTCGAATTTAAGTTGGTAGTTCAAAGGTCCTCGCGTTCGGTCGGAATGTATATTACGTGAAGGTCTACAATTGCCTCTGCGCCATGATGAACCTTTTCCTGGACCGCGACAGAATCGCCACGAGGAAAAATGATACCCATGCACGCCGAATAAAGATGTGTTATCGAGGTTTTCGTTTCTTCCTACAAACAATGTTGTGCAATGGTCAGTTAATTAACAAAGGTAACGACAATATTGTTAATAGTACCAACAGATACATTTGTTTGCCTATTTTAAAAACAGAATTTTCTAGCAAAGATAAGGAACGTATCAACAATACACTGTTTACACAGTTTTTCAATTCATATGACGTCACATTTCTTTACCTGTGAAAAGTGTCCCATAATTTTGGTTCTCGCACAATATGTGTTTTTAGAATTTACCATACTTGGCCTGGCTGAAGCACGTTGAAACGAATGAGAACACGATTCCACCAAATGTGAATTACTACATTTTAACACATGTGACGTCACATAAATTGAATAACACTGATATTGTTAAGATTGTAAAGTACCTACCAAATCACGCTTTCTAACTACACAGATTTTTGATTTTGTGTGCTAGTAAGAAGACAAGTATAACACATCAACCCTAAATTCCAGCTATATCGCCAAAACCTGCTGTTAAAACATCTGGTCGTGACCTCCACGCAATGGTTGTCGACATATCTAACGCATTTTCTATCCCGTACGGTGCTTATCCTTTGTACGTTTCACAGAGTTTGAAATCTACTGCGTAACACAGGCACTTGCGGTCAGCAAAAAGGAGCTATTCGCTAGGAACTTTTTAATCGTTTGTTAATTGTCAGATATTTGAGTTTGTTAAATACCCGTTCGCTACAACTCGCAAGGTCATCGGCAATAGCTCGTCCCTTTCACGCCCATTCTGTAATAGGGAAGGCGTTTCTGGGGCGCGTGTCTCACGCTCACGTGTGTGTGTGTGTGCGCGGATTGTCTACAATAGCTTTGCTTGTCCTGGGCAGGCCGGTTTCACTCACCTGCACGCCGTCCGTGGCCTGTCTGTACACAGGTGCGTGGCAGAGGAGTGGGGGAGGCATGGGTGTGTGAAGGGAGCGGGACGCACCGGACGGGCCACTCTAGTGCCTAGGCGCGTGCGTCTCTCTCTCTCTCTCTCTCTCTCTCTCTCTCTCTCTCTCTCTCTCTCTCTCTCTCTCTCTCTTGCGCGCACGTGTCGCAGCCACTATTGTGCGAATAACCCGGAATAACCCGTTGCTGTTGTTAGAAAATATTTGCGTTGAGAGGCTGTTGTGGCAGCGCGGCATACCCGTGGCGGAGTCGGCACAGCGCCTGAGAGGTAGGCAACGTGCGGCCCTGCGCGCACCCGTGCTCTTGCAGTGCCTACCTCCCAGGCGCCTAGCGCCGCCCGCCTCGTGCCTACGATACGACGCCACACACATTCATGGAGGCGTGCTAGGTTTTTACCTATTTCAGAAATAGTAGTATTTTATAGATGAAGTGTCCGTCACGTCACTTCCGCCGTCGGCCCCTGCCCGGCAAAAAAATCTTGTATACAAATACATTTCAAGACGGTCTTGGATGTTAATGGCATTCTCCATACGATCCAAGACCGGGTGAAATTCAAGAAGCGGTGCCTCCTGTTGACGCGGTAATGAGTTAGTTCGTAGAGTTCACAGTAAAAACGACGTCCTGGTCTTCATGACGATTTGGAAAAATCAAGACGTCTAATGGAAGAAATGCATGGAAAACATCCTGGGTTTTTTTCTAAACGTCATGAAAAAAGGACGTTATTTTCACCGTGTAACGCGTAGAGTTAGTAGAGTAACCCGGTCGCGTGGGTATATCTATGGCATCGGTAAGTGCATCTACTGAAAAGTGTTGTTTTATTCTCTTTTAGGGGAAATGCGTGGAGTAAAGCAAGTCGCCGACAGCCGGGCTTTTCTATGGGGAGACTTTTTTTTGCGCGTGTTAAAGTGAAGCGTAATGTCTTCTCTTTGGCCACTGCTCTCGCCTTTGGCGTCGCACAAAGCCAACGCGCCAAAAAGCAGTTTGCTTTGTTTTAGTGCACGGCCGGGCCGGGCGGCGCGCACACAGCGGCGCTGGGTTGGGTAGGTACTTCCCCCGGCACAACACATTTGCGTTTGTAAAATGAAATTTAATAATAAAATAAAAAAAAGCAGAGGAGAGGAGTGACAGGAAGGAAGCTGGTTTATTTGCGCTTTGCTCTGTGTGCGAGGCTCGGCAGGCCTGCCTTTATGGCGCTGCCGGTGGACACTTTGCTCGGCACTTTGATACTTTTTGCAGTTGCACTTGCATTTTTTGCACTTGCTGTTCCACTTGTGCTCTGTAATCGTTCTTGCGATTGCACTCCCAGGTAAATGGGGTTGTATATGGCCATATATGATTTGTATATGATCATATATAGCGATATATGCTTTATATATGACGACATATATGCCCACATATATGGTTGTATATGGTCATATATGATCATATATGCTTGTATATGGGCTTATATATTACCATATATGGGTCCATATATCACCATATATGTTTCGATATACAGCCATATATGGTCATATACAAGCATATATACTAATATAGTGCTATATATGGCTGTATATCGAAACATATATGGTGATATATGGACCGATATATGGTAATATATAGGCCCATATACAATTAAATATAATCCATATATAGTAATATATGGTCATATATGTGGTCATATATAAGGACATATATTACCATATACAGAACATATATAATTATATATGAAGCATATATAACCCTCATTTACCTGGGCTTGCTTTTAGCTAGCTGCCGCTGTTAAGCCAGCCTTTGGTAGCGGCTGCCAAAGTGTCTCATCACTGTTACCTAGTTCATGTGAAGTCACATTTGTTTGCACACCCAAAAGAGGAGACTCTTTAATCAAGTAGATACCCTTTGAATTGAAACAAGTAAATTACCTAGAACAAGTCTACGCAAATGTTTCAACGGACTCAGCCAGGCCATGTATGGTAAATTTTAAAGTCACTTGAGAAATAATGTGACAGTTTTCACAGGCAAAGGAATGCGACGTCACATAAATAAGATAATAACAGTGATGCAGACAGGATAGCTGAACGAGCATCAACGTGAAGGCGCCGCAGGTCACCGTCGGCTTACGTTTTACTTCCCAATAACGTTTGACGCCTGCGGCGTGCGCACGTCTTTTCATTTGTATGCCAAAGTATAGAAAGTCTTTGACCGCGCTTGCTCAATTTGCTCTAATCTTACCCTTACTTTTGTAATTTTCACCGTGTTGTGCTTACTATTCCAATTTCTCTGGTTTCCCCGCGCGAGCTACCCTAGAGCCCGGCCCTCCTTGCCTCGCTCCTCACGCTGCTGGACCGGGACGGCCTGGACCGGACGCAGTCGCCCCCTGCCGGCAGCCCGCTCAACCTACCCCTCCACCCTCTCGTTGCAGTTCGCGTCCCCTTCGCCAGGTGGCGCTGGTGGTCGTCCGCACGAGCTAGAGTGATTTCGGGAAGCTGCGGCAGATGGCACCACCATGACAAAAAAATTCTGAAAGAAAAGTAACAACTTACACTCAACCCTTAGAGACGCTGTGAACTCATCCGTGAGGATACTTTGGTATCTTTGACAGCCTTGTCGTCTCACGACTCAGGAAACCACGTATCAACTTCGTTTTGAAGGAAACCGGTGCTTCCGCTCCCGCGTATCAAATTTTAATATCTAAAAAATTGACCTGGGGTTTTGCCGTTCCCGATTTGAATCGAACCCGCCGGTGCGTCGGCCCGCGGTGGTTCGATTTGGTGGTGGCGCTGGTCGCGTCCTTCAGCCGGTCTGAAAATGGACCGGGTCGCCCGATGGGCCGATGGGGCGTGTTGTGATAGCGGCGGAGTGTAGTTGAGCCTGTAATCGCCAAGGGAGCGAACGAGCGGACTGGAAGGCGCCGAAAGATAACAATACGTCAAGGCTTGTGGGCCGGGCGCGGGCGTGTGGTGCGACCCCAAAACAGAGGCGGGTGTAGCGCGCACACGGTTGAGACATTTGGTGCTTTTTATTAGTCACGAAAATAATGTTTTCGACGAAGATTGCATGATAACATTGTGATGCCCCCCCCCCCCCCAAAAAAAAAAAATAGATGGAAAATGCATGTGGAACACTTAAACCCTCCCGTTCTGAAAGAGTTATTTCAAAATGTTTTCGTTAAAAATATTTGCGGCAGCACTTTTGCCCTTGTTAGTGTGAGTGGGTAGGGAGAACTTAGACGCCCTTTAAAGAGTAAAAATAAATAAAATTATTGGAACATGCTACTAAGTTATTTTACGCACGTCTTGTACTCGTTCGAAGACGCTTAGATTTTCAATATAACTCTAGAAAACTAGCTCCAGGACTCCAAGCAGTTTAACATCCCATCTGCTCGCCTGGAAATGCGCTATTTTTCCCAGGCCACTCGCGAGGCATCTTATCAGTCCCATAGGACGTGCACGTATAGTCCAATGTTTAATAATAAAATTTAAAAAAATTAGTGGGCCCTCTTGTACTATACCCCGTAGAAACAGGCAAAAACTCATCCTGCGAAACCAGAGCGTGTTTCAACCATGTAGACGTACAAGGGTTTGGTTTGCGCTCATTTCCTTTCATTTTTATTTCTAAAAAAAAATAAAAAAATATTTCTAGTATTCTTGTGCTTAGTAAAGAAATGTGTAGCTTAGTCAAGCTTAGTTCGCTGGTTGCAAAACAATTCAGTGTTTCATCATTGCACACAGGCTGTGTTCGGTTTCTTTTACATTCAATACGTCAACTTGTTTTGCCATTTGTCAATGTGCTTACGAATTCAATTGCATTACATCGATCTAACGCTGAACTGTTTTGGGTACAATTTTTTTCCCGTTAGTTTACGGACGCTTTACTTTATCGTTCATGCGCAGAGCAAACTCCAAAGCAATCACAAACCACACGTTAAAAATGGACATCTTGGATTTCAAACGGTCTACTTGGTTTTGAAGGAATCTAATTGAACTCCAAGATGTTCTTTTTACCGTGGAAACGTTTTTTATTAAACAAAAGGTGGAAAGGTAGAGATAAATTTAAAAATAAGAATTGGGGAGCTCTACCAAAACTTATTCGAAATGTATATAGTTCTCAGTGTGCACTCATGGCGAAAGTTTAAAATGAGGCCTGACACGATCTTCGTTAGTTTCCGTTTCTTTTTCGTCGGATTTTGTTGATGATAGCTTCAAAATTATCTGAATCTTTTTTTTTTTTTTTAATTCGTGTACCGGAACTTAACGGACAACAGCAGTGTTGCGGGTTTGCCTACTCCCTTCGTTATTATGGCGCCATAGCGTCTTTGGTTCTAGTCAGTATGCAATCTAGCTACACTGAAACGTCTGCTTTGAAACAACGCCACTAGGTTCTCCAACTCTTTCATTGCAAAATTATTTTCATGGCAATGGATGCACGTTAATGCTAAACGATTGTCCCGCATGACGGGTGTGTTCTTGTGCGCTGTGCGGCGGTGTGCGCGGTGTTGCTGCGCTAGGACATGCCGTGTGTGGGCGACCCACTGGCCGCAGTAGTAGTGCTGCTGAGCCGCGAGCCTTATATAGGAATAAATGGACAGCAGACAGACACAATGCGCTTGGAAAAGGAGCGCTTGGGGCGGAGCAGCAGCAGCCGCGGCAGCGCCATCAAGTCGGTCGTGTTGCTGGCCGAGCTGGGCCCAGTATTGTTCTCGCGTAAATCGCGTGCGCCCGCCGCCGCCTAACCCGCGCTGCCGCTGCTGTATGTCGGCCTCGGCGGCGCGGCCGGGCTGGCGCTCTCATTGTTATTGTGATATCTCGTCGTGTTGAACACTCCAAGATGGGCGGGGGGCCGCTCGGGGGGCCGGGGCGCACTGGTGGTGCCACTCTGGAGTGAGTAGCGTCGTCTCTCTCTCTCTCTCTCTCTCTCTCTCTCTCTCTCTCTCTCTCTCTCTCTCTTGCTCACCCTCACTGGTGGCATACCGGGAGCGAGGGAGACGGCTGACACTCGGAGAGCGCTCGCCAACGAGCCCTTGCTGGCGCGAGGAGGGCCTGGGTGGCCCTTTTGTGGCGTGGCCAGCGGGGCCCTTCAAAGGACGCGGCCGGCTGGCCCCGCCGGACGGCGCTGCCCCCCACCCGCTTTTCCCCGTCCCAGCCCTCCGGCTCAAGTGCACGACATTAATTATTATTCAGGGATGTTTCCAAAGTCTTTGCGTGGGATGGCGGGGTCGGCTGGCTGGGGTGGCGCGGTGCTGCTGGACCCTTCTTCTTGCTCTCTGACCGCGTAGTTGTTGTTGCCGCCGTGCCAGCGCCAGCAGATGTAATGCTGTGTGTGCCCCTGACCAAAAAACGATACTAGGAAAAGTCAAAACTAAATGGTAGTCACCATTATCTCCACATCAGTACGTAATAGATTATCGTCCACCTAAACAATGGCATTTTTCATTCTCAGCTGTGTACTGAATGTTTTAAAAAATTTCCTAATCAGAACATGGCTCTTAAAAACTATATCTTCATTGCACTCTCAGAATTCCTTACCGAAATTTTCGTTTCTTGCTGTAAACATTTCTGCGCAACGGTAAGGTAACAGCGAAATTGTTATCTGGTTCCAACAAATTTGTTGACTGTTATCAACAGAAACGTTTTTTTTTTGTTGACAAGCAAATGAAATGGGATATCGGCAATAAGTTTGTTGCGAGGTATTAACAAAACTGTGTATTCCTTATCGTTGCAGAAATACATTGATACTTTACCAACGCTAACGTCACTAAAGGGGTAGTGTAGTGTGGTAAAAACAAAACCAGCGTGTCCAAATCACAAAGCGGTCTTCTAGATTAAGTTTTCAGCTTAAAGTAGAGCGTGACACTTCATGCTGAAACATCTTCTTCTTCGATAAAAACAACGTTCGACGTCCGCTTACTTGAAGGTCTGCAACCGCACGCATGCGTGACTACCCCACTGCGTCCATGATCTCTCTTCTACTGCTTATTTTGTTTGTTTTTTTTCGGGTTCAGGTCTGCGGCTTGCCGACTTGTCTGGGTCGGGATGGGAGGACCCTGTGGTGGTGTGCCTGGCCCTGGCGCTTCCACATCCCTCGCTCCCTCTTTTTCTCCCCTCTTCGACCCTTGGTCACCTTTTTTGTTTTATTCTTTCGTTTCGTCACCTCCGACCGGTCTAGTGACGAAGTAACCGAAACCCGAGCTAGTACAGGCATTGAAGCGACAGGACACCTACCTCATACTTTGGCTCTGCAGTTTAGTGTATACATCGGCGGTTTATATTGCGCGAAATAACTTGACAATTTAGTGTGTACGTTGTGTATTAGAGCAGACGCTCAGTGTTGCTGGTTTGCGTAGTCGTCCTAAGGCGTAATGGTCATCCTGTAGCCCAAGAGTCCGGCAATACTGTAGCGTCCACTTTGATTCACCCGATACTGCCAAAGATACCATTAAGAGAACAAAATGTTTCAGCCTTACCTCTTTCAATACCAAAAATTTGACGTTTCCCCTAAACTTATGTAACGTAATCAAAATTTGGCGTTGGCGTTGTAAAACATCTTTGAAATATTTGCCGCAAATGGCGAAAGGATAAGTACACGTGACTTTCTTTTTTTTCCACCCTCTCTCGCTTTCACATCTTTTCTCCCTCCCTCTCTCGTCTGCTTTTTTGTGCGTCTAGCGCCCCTGAAAATACTGACGCCGTTCGTTGGCCCGCATCAACAGGTTGCCCCAAAGCGCGCGGGGAAAGAAGAGGGGAAAAATGTGTGCGTGTGTTTGTGTATGTTTCTGTCCCTGCATGTGTGTGCTGGTTGTGACGTCACTCCTATCAGCTGGGCAGTCGCGGCATTGAGTTTGAGTCCGCCTTTTGGAGATGTGTTATGGTCAAATAACCGTTTTTCGATCTGATTTAGGTTTTCGTTGTATTGGTACTGAGGTGATAAAGAAGTTTTTCTTCCATAGATATGGCTTAAAATCCGAATACCTTTGCTGCTTAACTCAAACATTAACATGTTTTCCGTGAAATACCGTCAAGTAGAAACTAAGTTGAAGCTCTCTCAGAATTTTCTCTCCCCGAAAAGTTTGCCCAAGTGTTTTTGCCTGCGTAGCCTGGACGGGTCGAAATTGGAAGCCCCGTTGTCCGTAGTTGGCTTATCCCCTTGGGAGGCTGGCTGCTAGCAGCAACCCTAGCCGGGCGGGACGGGGCGGGGTGGGTGGCTGGCGGGGCGGCCAGCGTGGGCGGGGTGGCGACTCGGAGAGGCCCACACCCTCTTAGCCCCTCCCCCACCCTCCGCCCATGCCTGCCTACCGCCTGCTAATATTCTCCTTGCCTGCTTCGTGGAGACATTCGCGTTAGTATATATCGATCTAGCCCGGGCCCCTCCCTTCCCGTCCCCTCTCTCGTCTTTTCCCTCCCCCTTGTCTTACCCTCCCCCCCCCTCCCCTCCTGTTCTGCACAGTTTCAGCGGCAGGGTGCGTGGGGGCGCCGTGTGCCTGCCTAGGAGAGAAGGCAGCCAGCCGCAGCCAGCGGCAACTAGAGGGGAATTACGTGGAAGGTGGGGTGGACATTGGTTGGCACGGCAAAGCACACTCTCAGGCCTACGCCATAACAGTGTCAGATATCAACATTTATCCTTTGACCTATCGAAACGATACTTAACTTCGAAGCACTGCCTGTCTTGCTCTTCCTTTACTTGCAGACTACACTTTTCTAGTGCATCACTCCAGTGGAATATTTTTTTTCTTCGCCTACGTGGATGTAGTCAGTTTGACTGTTTTAGTAGATTGATAGCATACCATTTTTTGCGTCTTGAGAGGGCAAGTAGCCGTTCTGGGTAACCCGAGATTCCCCCTAACTTGCACCAATTTTAGTTGAGAGGGTGCGTGCGGCGGATAGTGTTTGCCACGTGATACTCTGTGCAAGCGGCCCGAAGCTGGGGCTGGACCCTGCCCGTCAGCTGACCTGCGAGCGTAGAAAATTAAGGTACAAGCCCTTCCAAAAGTTGTGAATAATTTTATTGCCGCAAGTAAATTTTATTTCAAAACAACTTTTCATTTATTTAAAAATTTGTTTTAAATTGAAATTATGTTTTTTTGTGTGTATGTCTTGTTTGTTTTTTGGTTGTTTTTTTTTACATTTTTTGTAGGAAATGTGTCGTTTACCGTTGACCATCAAGCGCGCCACCAGCCGGTCCACGCTTTCTAGACCCACACTGCCGCTTTTCCATATCCTAGAAGGGTTCCCTGGGACCCTGGGCTCACGTCCTTCCGCCCGTCCGGACGGCGGAAATTCTCATCTCCTTGTAATTCGCGTTTTCTGGCCGAAGTAATTTGGAGCACGTGAGGATTGCGCCGAGCGGCGCGGACGAGGCTATCCCAATCCACCCATCCATCCTGCTGCCATGCATCTATCCATCTCTAGCACGCGCTCTACTGCGAGGTTCTTACCCGCCGCTGCCACCCCTTCTCTCGCCGCCCCCGCCCCTCCCACGGCCAGCCCACTTTCTTTTCTTTCAGGCGCCGGGGAGGAGGGCGGGGGTGGTGTTGGGAGCACCCACCCCTTCTTGCACCCCTCCTCCTCCATTTCTAATTTGGGTGCCGCGCTGACGCCGCACTAACCCTCGCCGCCGCCACCCCTTGGGTTGTGGGGCGCGCGCCCGTCGCGACGGACCCGAGGGTGCATCGCGTTCTCCTTGACGTGTGTAAAAATCTTGCGGAAATAATGAAGCCCTGTATGCACCCCAATCTTGTATGGATTCGCGGATCGTGTAAAGTCGTGGAACATTGCGAAAAATACACATGCAGCTAAACTGCCTTCATTTTTTTTTCCTATTGCTGATTGGAGTGGGGCGTATAGGAAAAGAATTTTGGAAATTGACAATTATACACCTTATAGACAGTATATCCCAGAGAACAAAATTCAAAACCCAGCTCTGCGGGCCATAATTTATTCGTGGCGATTAAATAATTTAGTGTAACTGACTTAATTTGATTGGTGCGACATATTAAGTTAAAAATACGGCTACTAAATTTTAGTCAGATTTAGGAACTAAATTTGGTTTCCTAAAACCCTGATTTACTTGTGTCAACGAAATGGTTCTCTGGGTGTTATAGTGCGGAAAAGTTCCTCTGTTAAGACAAATTTAACGCAATTTTACTTTTTGAAATCGGATAATATTTTGCGATTTAACAGAGCGTTTTGCATGGTGCTCCTACGGTGAAAAGGCTCAAAAAGTGAAACTTCTGAACTTCGTCTTTGCAGCGAACATTTTTCGAAAACGAGTCTTCGAAACGCAATTCACACAAAAAAGTATGGGTCTAGTGCTACACTTGAAATTTGTCTGTGTGCAACTGCTTAGCACTCGTGAGTGCAACTTCTAGTTGAATACTTGTGAACTCCGTAGTAGTACACTTAAAAGTGGCAGTTGTGCACCCAAAATAATGTGCTCTCAATTTGAGAGAACTGTAGTTTTAATCCAAGATCTCATTTCCAACTCAATAACTGTACTTTAAATTTCGGGCCAATTTGTTGTTTTAAGGATATATGAAAGTGTGCGACTCAAGGATGTGTTCATCAGACATGTTTCAAGTGCACATCTACCGAGTGGAACACTTGCAAGTGATCTACCGAGTTGCACACTTACAAGTATTAAACGTATAGTTGCACACCAACAAGGGTTAAGTAGTTTCAAACTTTATCAGTGTGTAGGTAGCAATCTCCCTAGTAAATTTTGTCGCCTCATGACGCTTCTACAACAAACTCAGAACTTGTTAAAGGCCGCGGAAGAGTTGGACTCGAACCTCAAAAACGAATGACGTATTTTTACGCACGCTGCTCCTACGTTGCGCGCTGCGACCTTCGAAGATGGATGTATAAATTCGGCGGCTTTCTGATTGCCATTCCATTCTGTGGAGCCAACTTACGAACCCACCCGCACACAACACGCGCGCGCGCACATACACACGCACACCCAGAAAAGCGTGTTCTCGGCCCAAGAAATGTTCTTGCGGAATCGAGAACATTGGCTTGGGACGATGCAA
>NW_026267189.1:224642-230127 GCF_000697945.3 Frankliniella occidentalis | reverse complement strand
GATGCAAATTGCATCGTCCCAAGCCAATGTTCTCGATTCCGCAAGAACATTTCTTGGGCCGAGAACACGCTTTTCTGGGTGCACACACCACACACGTACTCACACGTGATGAATAATTTGTGGACGTTGTGTGTGTGTGTGTGTGTGTGTGTGTGTGTGTGTGTGTGTGTGTGTGTCCTCACTCCCTCTACAGCTTAGACCAGCGGCAACGGAGAAGTTGTAGTGGTGTATGTGCTGACCATTCTCCCTTCCCTCTCCCCTTCCCTCTCTCTTCCTCTTTCCTTCTCTTTCCCCTTCGCTCTCAAGCCCTTTCAGACACCCTAGCCCTGGGCCAGAGCTAGGCGGGCATCTAAAGTTCGGCTGAGTCTGCGATGGTAGTTGTACTGCTGTGCGGGCCACTATGGCGAGAAGGGGAGAGGAAGAGAGAGAGAAACAGAAATGTGGTATGGCAAAGTGGACCATGGGTTAGAGAGAGAACGAGCAATGCCAAAGGGGAGAGAAACCCACCCCCATATTCCACTCCCTCCTGAGGTCCCTCCTAGCCTGCCAGTTAGCCCGACCTGCCTATGAGTCCCTTCCAGGCCGACCCAACAGACTCTCTAGCGAGGGATGGGGATGGAGAACGCGAGAAGGGGAAGGAAGGGACGCCGCCCGTTCAAAATTATTTCCCATGTATAAACACTTTGTGATCTGTGGGCTGAACGTGCGCTCACTGGCGCCCGGAGGAGAGGGGGCAGGGTGTGCGGGGGTTAGTCTTAGGCTGTCTGTCTTCCGCTACCTTCATTTATTTTAACAATTTCAAACCCTGTAAAAACTGCTTTTCTTCCTGTCGAATAGGGGACTCCTGTCCTGCAGGGCGTCGTAACGTAACGAAACGCGTAACGCAAACGCATAAAAACGCAAATAAAATTGCAACTTTAATGCGTTATTGAAGCGTCTTCGAAGATATTCAAACGTATTCTCATTTATAATGCTCGCAGAAAGATGAAAACGCTTCAAAAACGCTTTTAAACAGAAATTTTATTTTCGGTTTAGTGCGTTTCCGTTACGCCTTACGTTACGTTACGACGCCCTGCTGTCCTGTCGTAGTTTTCTCCCCTCCCACCATCTCTTTTTCGCACCTACTTCTCTTGCTTAGTGCAGCCCCATTTTCTGCCTCTTCTGCTTCGCTCCGCCCTCTCTGCTCTTGACAGGTGTTCTTTCAGGCGTAAGGTCGTGTTGAGGTTCCTCTCGGCTCATCACCCACCACGCCCTACCAGGCTCACCTCACCTCGCCTCGCCCCGACCCCCCTCCAAATCCTCCCTTTTTTTGCGCGCGTGAAGGAGCAACAGAGGGCGCTCCTTTTTTGGCCCTTTCTTTCGCCCCTTTCTTCTCCCCTGTCAGCCGAGCGTGCCGCAGCTACCAACGCATTATCAGGAGTAATGAATGAATCAATCGCTTCATCGCGCGTGAAAATGCTTTCCGCGCGAAGAGTAAGGTGGAGGCTGACTTCAAGAAAATAACGAGGGTTGTATATTTTTTTTCTTCTTTTTCTTTTATCTTTTAGAGCTATAATGCAACGTTCTTGTTTGTGGATTTACAATTACATGTAACGAAATTAACGCTTACAGTACGTTAACCTCACTTATTGTTTTTTTATGCTCTCGAAAAATGTATAATTTTTCTTGGATATCTACTATTGGACGTACACCATGATGGTTAAGTAAGTCAACTATCACCATTCGGTAAAAAACAAAAAAAACGAAACAAAACAATAACATATTTTTCGTTCTCATGACCATGTGAACGTCGTACCAACCATATTTTAAGGCTGGTCGCCGTGCTAAATACGATGGTTGACAAAGCTAATAAGTATTCTGGGTTTATTTCGTTATGAAGGATGACTTTACTACACCACCCGTGGCGGCGGCTTGCATATACATTGCATCGTTTTTCGTGTGCTGCCCTATTTTCAGGCAACTTCTTCGATTTCCACTTCCACCCTACTTAGGTTTGCGAGGAAAGGCATTTGTGGCACTTATGTTTACGACTTCATGTCGTCATCAGGTTTCGTACCAATCGTAGTAAAAAGACGAAGTTCGCAAAGAGAGCTGTTTGCTTTTCCCTTGAAAATAAGCCCCTCTTGAATTATCACTTTGGTTTTGTCGTCGTGTATCGCGCAAGTGGACTGGACGGGGCGCTGGGCTGTGTGGCCGAGGCTGTGGTGGCAGGTGGCAGGCGCTCCCTCTGATCCTCCCCGGGGCCGGCCGGGCCGCCGGGCCGAGGCCCCCGCCGCCCGGGTCCGGGCCTCGCTGTGACGCGATGGCTTTGAACTAACTGATGGTAGCGCCACCGCGCCCCGCCCGGCGCTGTCCCTAGGAAAGGAAAACAGAGGGCCTGGTGAAAGGAAGACGAGGAGTAGGAGGAGGAGGGGAGGGAGGAGAGAAGGGTCGGTGCGGGGAGGTCTGATAACGGATGAGGAGCTAAAATGGGTGTGTGTGCGCGCGCGAGCGCGCGGGCGGGCCGGCGTGGGGCGGCTGGCGGAGCGGGGGAGGGAGGCAAGGGGGCGAGCGAGCAAAGGGTCGCCGGAGGGTGGGGGAGGAAACGTGTCTAGGATTGGACTAAACTCGCACTAGCTCCGTATTTCTGGACGTCCATCTAGCCGAGGGAAGCCGAGCACACGCCACCCTCCGCTGCTGCCGCCGCTGCGTTAGTTGGCCTCGCCCCGGGGGTAGGGCGGGGCGGGGCTCTGCTGGACCAACATGGGGCGGCACAAACTACACTATCGGAAATGACCTGGAAGTAGCCCCGGACCCCAGAGGGGCCTCGGAGAGGGTTCTAGAGGGGCTCGCTGTTGCTGGGCAGGAGAGCGACAGAGAGAGAGAGAGAGGCAGTGGGAGGGATGAAGCCCCTTGTGTTTGATCCACTCGAGCGGCCCCTGGCGGCCTCCGCCTGCCGGTGTAGGGACCCCCGGCCCGGATACCGACGTAACTAAGGCCAGCCTCTGCCCCTGGTACGCCCCGCCCCGCCCTGCCCCGCCCGGGGCACGCCACGTGGTGCGGTGGGGCACTGTCGGCAATGTGCGGCGGAATATAGGAAATCGCGTCCTACGACGGGGAGGGACTACGAAGGCGATGGGCACCGGCGAAAGTGATACATGACTTCATGCACGTCTTCCAAGCTGGCATTCCTGTTCTTCAGGCCAAACAACCAAAGAAAAATGAACTGAAAGCCATGTGTACTTCTCCAAAGTCATACTACATTGCTGCTAGTAATTCTGTTCGTTGGCTACACTGATAAACTAAGTGTTCAACTGCTCAACACTTGTAAGTATGCAGCTGCAAGTTGAATACTTGCAAGTGTCCAACTCCGTAGTTCTACACTTGCAAGTGTTTAACTCGGTAGGTGTGCACTTGCAAGTGTGCAACTCCTCAGTTAAACACTTGCTCAGATTGGACGCTTACTGTGTAGGAAGTGCTCAACCGAGGAGTTGCACACTTGCAAGTGCACACCTACCGAGTTGCACACTTGCAAATATTCAACTTTCAGTTGCACACTTGCAAGTATTTAACTTGCAGTTGCACACTTAGAAGTGTTGAGCAGTTGAACACTTAGTTTATCAGTGTAAAAATTACACAAAAAAATAGTTCTTGCATCACTTATTCCATCATTGCGACAAATATGGTAAATTTACAACATATTTTGTATTTCCGATAGAATATGTTCTAAATTTACTAGAGCCCATTCAAACCGAGTTCCAATTCGAAGCAAAGTGCTTTTAGTTTTACAATTTTAAGTTGTCACTTACCACACATCACGGAAAAATTGCAACCCTTACGAGGATTTCTGATGGTGATTCTTGAATCGAGAACAATAGTTTGGGGGCGTTGAGTGCTACTTTGTCGGACTCTTTCCGCGTGAGGCACGCCCATCGCACATTGGATTTCGAATGACATGTTCGTGTAACAATAATGTTGGAAAGACGTCACAAAGTTTTGAGGAGTAGCCCCGCCACGACCCCTCCCTGTCCCGCTCCCGCTTCCGCATCCACGTGGCCGCGGTTTCGCTGCTTCGCCTTTGGCGTGGCGCGCTGTGTGGCGACTCGCTCCGACGCTCCACAAATCTAAATCATGCCCAACAGTTGGTGGGGCCACCAAAACTTTCTGCTCTTTGAGTGCCAAAGTTGTTGGCCCCGCGGCTGCTGCCGTTGCCGCCGCTGCTGCTGCCGCTGCTCCTGCTGCCTGCGCGGGGAAGAGTGTCTAGCGCGAAACACTATGGCTGGCCGTGCCACGGCGCCGCGACACACGTCTGATGTGAAACAGCGACAGACAACGACACCAAGCACGGCTGAGCGAAGCGTCGGCGACATGCTGGTGTCAATCCGGACATAGTAGCTCGTCGCGCACCGCTCCTGTTGTGTGTCATCAGAGATGGGGTGAACCGAGGAGAGAAAAAAAAATAATAGTGAGGACTAAGTGCCGCTGCTGCCGCTGGGCCGTGCGAATATGTGAGGAGCACTCTGCTGAAACGTGTTTTATTTGCAAGTCGTTTTTTTCTTGTGTGTTTTTTTTTCATCGCGTTATGTTGCTTTTTTTCCTTGCCTATTTTCCGCATCTCATGCTCTAGAGTAGTTTGACACCTCTCCACGCTAGGCCGCGAGCAGCTCCATCATGCCCGGCGTGATTAACGTTGCTTTATGCGAGTGAGTGTGTGTGCCGGAGTAAAGCGGCAGAGAAATGCTCTAAATTCTGTAATTACTCTGCTTTTTTTTCTCGCCTTCTAAAAGGTTGGGCGTGCGAAAAAATTCACTGAATTTATGGTGTGAAGTGGGTGAGCAGGCTGCGTACGCGCCCAGCTCAGGCGTTTCGAGGCGTGCATGGCGCCGGCGCCGATGGTCCATACGGGAGGCTGCGCCACGTGCCTGGAGGACGCCGCCGTGGTGGACGCCATGTTGTTCGGGGTGATGAGCCCATTTTCCACACGACGGCGGCGGCCAGGCCCCACGTCCAGCGGACTGTGCCGTTATTAATATGGCCCGGTTATCTTACGCAGCGAGCGCCCCCATCTTGCTGCTGCTGCTGCTGCGGACGGAGATGGATGGGGCGAAATGGGTTGAGTGAATAAATAAGACCAGAGGGGTAGTGTCGGTGGTGCGGGGGAGAGCGAACGGGGAGAGGGAAAATGCGGGGAAATTGAACATCTCGCCAAATTTTCTACTGCGGAAGCTTTCAACAAACCATAGCGACTTGCAAGAGAAGGAGAAGAAAAAAACTTGTTTTTCCCTTCCTAGTCTTTTTCGGGAAACACGCCTGTCCATAGAGAGTATACTCCGTTGCCGTGCTGTGAGCAGCCCGCATGAACAGCAGCACATTCGTGCGAGCATTCCCCATTCCCCGTTCATGTTCCTCTTTTTTCCATCATTTTTCCTGCTCCCCACACGTTGTAATCTGAGTTGATTCTCGTAGCCGAGAAATACCTTCTAGAAGTTTTCTTGTCCTTACTTTG
>NW_026267189.1:217078-224592 GCF_000697945.3 Frankliniella occidentalis | reverse complement strand
CCCAAAAAAAAAACCCTGTATATTTTGTCTCTCTCATTTTCCTTGTGAGTAGTCTCGCGCGGCCGGACTCATTCTCGCGGCCGCGACGCTGACATTCATACTGAGCTGATTTGACATTTTGTTTCCCCCCTGAAGGGTCCTCCGTTCTTCCCTCCGCAGTGCTCGGCCCGCAGTGCGCTCGGCAGTACGAGCTCGCGCCCCTCCCTCGCAGATGAGATGTATGGCGCTGCTCTGCCCGTGGTGGTGGTGGTAGCGGAGGCGCCCTATGGTAATCTACACGTATTGCGATGGTGATGTGTCGGAGTCGTATTATGAAAGCGGATGGCACAAATTTGAGAGCAGTGTCTTCTCTTGCAATATTTTCTCCGATCAATATCTTAAAAGAAATGTTCACTTGCCTTAAACAAAATTCTGCATAATTAACAGGCTTGTGTTTTATTTTTCGATTCGAAAAAGGGGCTTTATGTTATAGTACCTCCCTGCAGTGGAGGCTTTCCCTCCTTGTAAAAAACGCCTTCAAAGAAAGGACCATAAAGATGGAGAAATAAAAAACTTCAGCCCCGTCTCTGAAACGAAAATTTGAATCGAGGTGGTTTGGTAACAGCCTACTAAGGCGCTGTAGACGCTGAGCCGAGCCACTTGAAGTGTGTGGTTCAGACAAAAAGTCTACACAATTGTTCAGCAGGGCCTCAAGTTAAATTCTGCTGATTTTTTCTTAGTAGGACTGTTATGTACTTTTCGATTGGAGAAAACGTTACGTCGTTGGTCCAGACCAAAGCGTGCCTTGTTTCAGTGTTTCATGTATCATATTCTAAAATGGTTTATTTTAAAATTTGAAAACAAAAGTGCAAACCGATTTTTGTCCGTGCCATATTGCATCAGGCTTTGCCCGGTCCGCTGGGCGCGCCGTTGCTGCGCAGCCGAACCTGCACCGCCACCCTCACCTCCTATATGGTTGAAAGTCGTTGCGATGCCGACACCTGGCTGGGCTGGCTGGTCCGGGGCCAGACCGACGAGCTTGAAAACGTGTCTCCGTGTTCTCTACTCCCCCGCTATTTTCTTGCTCACCTCTTTTGTATCATCCTTTTTTGTTGTTTTTTTGTTGTTGTAGTTGTCGCTACTGTGCGCTCGCCGGAGCAGACTGCTCGTCTGGTGCTGCAGATCGTGCAGCATTTCGCCTGATGTTCCGAGAGTGTGCGCGGGTGGAGGCGAGGACGAGTCCTGTTTGGGTCATCGTCACAGAAAGAAAAGGTGAGTGCGGGAGACTAGCCGGTTCTATCCAGCATCCCCCCAAGCGACTAAACTGGACCGAGACAGGACAGGGTGGGTGGACCGGCACAACTGTAAAAAATATATATTCCTATTTGAGTTTCTTCGATGGGATGCTCTAAACTTTTTGAGTTCACTTATTTGGACCATTTTAAGACATCTGCTGTTATAAAACTACATGACCAGAACAATGCTTTTGTAGTGCGCTTTTTTTCTCGCAGTGCCCACTTTTGAATGAAGCTAGGCAAAATGCAAGTAAGCAATGTAACTTGTAACATAGGTCAAGTAAAGTCAGATAGTTTGCCACCCCAACAGTAAAGAACCCGCTTGTCTGTTTTACAAACGGCGTTTCAGTCTGATGCTGCTGTGCTGGTGGCCTACCCACTCCGCCGACATTGACACTGAGTGTGTGCGCGCGCGGGCAGGGGGCGCGCGGCCCTGGCGAAAAACCGGAGCAAAACAGAACGAGGGTAGACGGAGAAAGAGCGAGGTTTAAAAAGAGAAAAGTGCTCCGCGCATGTGTGTGTGTGTGTGTCTGTGTGTGAGCGGGGCCGGGGGGAGGGCTGCGGCCGCCCGTCCGGGACTTACCTTTCGCAATGGGAAAACGCTTGCCTCGCTGCGGACAACTTTTTCATCTCTCCCTTCCCGGTCCGGCCATCCACTCACACTCTCTTTTTCTGTTGGTCCGGCCCTCCCACCCGCGCGCCCAGCTCCCAACTGCACCCACCGCCCCGGTTACAGATATTTTCTCGCCCTATATCTCCCTCTTCTGTTCTGCGTGCTGCTTCCTCTGTTGAAAAAACCGAGGGGTCCTCCACTCTACAAGTGGGTGTACAACGAGTTTCGCTAGTATTTGCGTGCGAGTATCCGCAAATAATTGAGGGTATTGGCGAGTTATTGGCGAGTATTTGGCGAGTATTTCTCGATTTTTTCACGAGCTGTCACGAGTTTGCCGCGAGTTATCGCGAGTATCCTCGAGTTTCTTGCGAGTATTTTTTCTATGGGACTATAGTGTACAACGGATTTTTTTAGTCGGGGACTCCTCGGAAAAACCTGCTATGAATGATCTATTTTAAAGACGTTATAAAAGTCAAACAAAAATGTAATCACTGGAAAAACAAAATTTTGGCCTACCTTAAAACTTCCCTAGCACTCCGCCGAAAGGTGCCCAGCCGCTGCGCTCGTTTCTCCAGTTAGATTGATGAAGTACGTGGTGCGGCACTACCCTAGACGACAGAACGGCGACCACGACCCTCTTCACGTCCACCTGTGCGGCGCGTCCACGCGTGAGCCGGAGGGACGAGACAGGTCCAACGCGTGCGCGTAATGTGATGACGCGCTGCAGAATTCCCATACGGGACGGGCAGACCGGCTCGCCTACCTGAGCGCGTGCCGACCGGTGTGAGTGTGAGTGTGTGCCATATTCCGGGACGGGACCCTCCCCGCCAAGACGCGTGCCTCTCCCGATTAAGTCGCCAGGCCGCGCGCATTATGCACGCGGAAGTGGCTGTGCTATCCGGGGAGATTAGCTTGGCAGAGAAGGAGACGACAACGAGTTGAAAACTCTCTTGGAACACTAGTGAACATTCAATAAGGATTGCTCTGGGATGGTGGTTTCTTCTTTCTTCTCCTTCTTCTTCTTCTTCTTCACTGTGAAAAATATATTTGTACATGTACGATATATTTTGTAATTTGCCATTTACAATACGAGTTGTACATGTACAACCTCCCACTGTCGCTTGATACTCGATTCCAAGTTGATACATAGGGCTAGTAAATTGTACAATTTTAGATTGTACTTGTACGACTTCTTCCATGGAAAATTTTCCTGTACCCGGTACGACAATTTTTCACAGTGTTCTTCTTCTTCTTCTCTTACTATGTGAAGAAACACTTTTTGGCATGTTCTCACATTTGCCCCCAGAATTTTTTTTTTTTTTTACTGTAAAACCGCCCTTGTTCGCGTATGGTGTCACTAGTGCTTGGTTGACTGCTTGTAGTTTTTTTTTTTTTCCTTTTTAAAACTCAAGTCAAGCAAGTGCAAATCGTTATTGGCATAAATTACTAAAAGAAGGAAACAAACCCTCAGCTTGAGACATTTATTTGTTATTCTTACGGCTGGCAAAAAGTACTTTTTATGAAAAAAGCGGCTTCGTTTCACGAAGCTTCTCGTCAAGAGTTTCCGTCCTGGGTGTGAATAAGCGGGCTCGCGTCAGGTTGTTGTGTGCGCTCGTGGAGCTGTGTGTGTGAGAGAGAAATTGTGTCTTAGAGACTCGGCGCGAGTGGGGTGCCGGGAGAACCAGTCCGGCTCCTTGATCCTACCCGCCCCGCCACTCAAGGAAGGGGTGAGCAGGAGGGCGACGGTTTGTCGCCTGATTCCACATATGCGCGATTAGAATGAAGAGGGGAAAAAACGTCTCTGTGCTTGGCGAAAAGTTTTATTCAGTAGCCGTCCGTACGAAGAGCTCAGCCGTTGCATATGTTTTCGCCATGCCGCCCGGTCGACCCTAGACGTTGGAGAGTGAGAGAAGAAAAGAACATTTGTGTGAATAATGGATAGTGTAGTTTATTCTGACCTGTGTTGGGGAATGGCGATTTGAAAATATTTTCACTCCATAGCACTGTAATTACTTTTTTAGCTTACCTTCCGGTTCCTAAAACATCGTTACGTTCTCAAACCGTCTCAGCGATTATTTTAAAGGAATTTGCGTTACAAGGCCATTGATTTGTCGTGTCCAGCAAATTCCCATATCGTCTGCACATAGTTGCCGCCACCGGCTGGACCTTTCCCGCCGAAGATGCTGCATGCGGTTTGGCGAGGCGTTGAGATCATCGCACGGAGGGAAGAAAAAAATCCCACGTGACGCGCAGCATCCCTAAAGACGAGCTGGACCAGTTTGAGATGCAGCCTCCTCGCCGAGGCGGGAGCAGCTTCCCTGAGAAAGAGAGCATCTCGCTGGACCCCTTTTTTTGTTCGGTGTTGCTCTCGGCTGTGTTACCGTTTTTCTTCGGGAACTGGTCCGTCATCGCGACGAAGCTTATCCCCTTTCTCCTTGGAAGAATATAACCAGTCACCTTCTGCTTCTTAAGGCAAATTGAGGAGGTGCTGCCTGCTGCCGTTGGAAATGCCTTAAAAAAACCTATTACTGCGTTTAACGATGTTTCTGTGAAGCCGCACGGTACGTCACGAGGTTTCAGTCTTGTTATATAGTAACGATTCTTCTTCTTCACTCCAAACTATACATAATATTTTGTTTTGTGCCAATGTGTTTTTGCCTGTGTCCGTGATGCAGCATGCGCGCCACATGCCCAGGGCTCTTCTGCTAAATTGAAGACCATTTTCGGCACGTCGGCTGCATGGCGGCCATATTAATGCGGCCCCGTCCGCAGCAGTCTGAGACCCCGCGAGTAATGGCTCGCGTCAGCCCGGCGCCAGCAGGCCTTTAGCAGACCTTCAGCAGCCCTTCAACAGACCTTCAGCAGGCCTTCAACAGACCCTCAGCAGGCCTTCAACAGACCCTCAGCGAATGATCAAAAATCTTTAGCAGACCTTCAACACACCTTCAAAGGACCTTCAGCAGATCCTCCAGCAGACCTTCGACAGGTCTTTAGCAAAATTTTATGGAAAACTTCAGCTGGATATCAGCAGGACATCAGGAAGACTTCAGCACAGCAGGTCATCACAAGTCAATCATCAGACCATCAGCTGGACTACAGCAGGACCTTGTTCAGTGTGTTTGAACACCTTCCTGTAGAAATATGTGCTGCTATCATGTCATCAGTGACGTAAGTGAGCAGTGGGGCGGCAGTGAGCCCTCTGATTTTGCAACATGCCCTTGTAACTCGTCAAAAAAAATTCTTTCCGCTTTCTTCAAATCTTTTTACGGGAAACAGCAAAAAAGCAGCTGACTACGCCCCTCCTAAAAGTACGTCCGCTCCTGAGTTCTTCGCTCGCAGCTCGAAGGCGGCCCGTGGGCCTTGATTGCCTGGCATTGAGCGCAGCTGAGCCGGGCCCAAGTCCCGCCCCGCCACGCATCGCCATTACAGTAACGGCCTCGGCCTGTTAATGAATCAAGCGCGCATCCCATGTGCGTTTCTCACCCTCCCCCCAGAGGACCTATATTCCCGCGCAAGGAGAAAGAAATTGTTTTCCCCATTTCTTTTCTTTTTTTTTTTTTTTTTTTTGAGGTTGGCTTCTTGTTTACGACATCTACGCGTTCGTGAAACTTTTCCCCCGTAAACAACTTGATTAATCATTTTTCTTTTTCTTGTTTTCCTTTTCTGTCTCCGGGGCGGTGCTGGAAGTGTTTCTTGGCGTGGTGTCCTCGCTCTCCGTGAGGCGGGGGCGCAAACATGGCGGCCGAGGCAGAAACTTTGCTGGACAAGTGTTCTGGCGTAATTTCGAACTTTGCTAAGCGTCCCTGCGTTGCCGGGCGTCCCTCCCAGCAGCGGCCACGGGGACCATTAATAATACCTTGGAGAGAGAGAGAGAGAGAGAGAGAGAGAGAGGCAGGGAGCGAGCGCTCTGTGGAAGGCGACCCTAGGCGAAAGCCTTGTTGTAGCTAGCGGAGCGCATATGCAAGAATAATTTCATCAAAAGGAATAAGGCAAGACCGGGATGGCTAACCGGCCCACTATCCAACCCTGCTCGCCTCTCCACCCACCCGACCCTTGCACTCCCTTATTTGAAAACGACGACCCACCCTTACTCCCCCTCCCCCGCTTCCCCGCCGGTTCGCCCTTATTCCTCCCACCCTTGTCCTCTCTCTTTCTCTCTCTCTCTCCTTTCCCTCCCACGTTCTCCCCTTATTCTGGTCCAACCAGAATTTGACAACCCTGCTCCGTGTGCGTAGCAACCCCCACCCTCACAGCCTACACCCACCCCACCCTTATGTGCGATCAGCAGGCGCCCCCGTTCACCTCCCTCCACTCCCCGCGTGTCCTTCGAGAAGATGTTAAACAATGCTCTGAAAACGATAGAAAGCAGTAGTGTGAAGTATTTTTTGTCGTTCAATCCCACTTTTCGCGCATCCACAATTTTTGAACCGCGCGGGCATTGTTTTCGGGCCATTTTTTGTTCATCCTAAACACGTTTATCTATTGGACTGGAAGCAACTGGCTGCTGGTTCACGCCTCGCATCACTACCCCCAGGTGGGGCCTCTGAGCGCGTTGTTCGAGGGGCCCCGTTCCTGAGCCCTGCCAGCCCTTCGTACCCTTCAGGGTTGGGGCCCGGGGCTGGAGCCCGGGGCTGGAGCCGGAGGATCAAGATGGCCCCTCGCAACAAACTCGTGATTTATAGATGGCTGGGCAGAGCGGGCCGGCCCAGCCTCGGCTGGGCTTGGCCCCGGCTGGGCTTGGCTAGTCAGCTCGGCTCGTCACGAAACTCCTCCGGACAAGCAAAGCACATCACGGCCGCAAAGTTTCGCGTGACTGTGCGGGCGCGGCTGTGTTGGCCGCTGTAGTTTTGAGCCTGCACTGTTCCAGTATTTGTGTGCGGACTCCAAAACTCCTCACGTGACCGCGACCAATCATGCCAGAGAGAGAGAGAGAGAGAGAGAGAGAGAGAGAGAGGCGAGGGCCGCGGCGTTCTTATTGATAATACTGCATCGATTTCAACCCACGTGGTGTGCAACTAAAGAAGCGCACGATAATGTGAACGGCCCTTCTTGTTCTTTCTCAGAGAGCTGCGTTTTGTTTTACTCCACGACGTTCGAATAAGTTGCGATTCTGAATATAGGAATCTTAAGTAACAAATTTGCATCATTGTTAACTCAGTGTGGGCTGGGCTCTTTTTATTTTTGACCATCTGGAAATTTATCATGTACAATTTTCAAAGGTGCGTATTTTCAAGAAGTGTGCCATGCGTCTCTTACAAATTTTTCTTTAAAAAAATTATGTCCCCAATTCAGAGTGTAGCGCCACCAGTGGATAGTGTGCAAGTTCTGTTTTACGCGACGGGATCCAGGTTGGGAGTGCAGGCCGTCGTCGTGCTGACGTTCCGCGCGCGCTAGCGTCGCTTTTCGCAACAATGGGACAGTACGCGGAGGGAGAAAAATATAAATAAAACGGGCATCTGGGGCCACCATAAAGCGGAGGAAACAACGGGTTATTATGATTCGGGGTGGAATTGCAAATTTGATATTTAGTGTGGACGTCGAGGCCAAGACGAGCGAAACTATTTACTGCAGTTGAATAACCTATTGTTCTAGCTTAGACCACATTCTAATGCACTGGAGGGAGGGGG
>NW_026267189.1:204227-217028 GCF_000697945.3 Frankliniella occidentalis | reverse complement strand
GGGGGGGGGCATCGTCAGCCTGTCTGTGAGTATCTGCCTTCAACTTGAAAGACGCAAAGACGCCCTTTCGTCACTGCCACGGATAAAACTAGGAGGTATACATAAATGGCTCTTCCAAAAAGTCGTTAAATTATGTTAAGGAAGTAATGTTGTAATTCATTCGTGAGCCAATTTTGTTCCTGCTTCTTCGCTTCGATAATTACTTAGGTAGGTTGACATTTTATTTGTTATCGGGTTCTCAAAGTGTCTGTATTTCTGGAAACCGGGTACCGTACTTTTATTGATACGATGAATCAGACCTGAATGAGACTGTCGTCTCGTGCGTTGTGTGTCAAGGTGACAAGTTTATTTGTACACTACCCAGAAATCTTGAAGATCTCATAAGTTCTTGTAGTTCTTGTAGTTTGTAGATGTGTGCACGCGCTACATTGTCTTAACAGGAAATTAATAGACAGGCGCACCATGCACTGTTAGTGAATTTTGTCATATTACGACAATAATCTGTCACCAATAGTAGCATCTGAAAATAAGGTATATTATTTGTACATTTTGTGTACGAACTGTTTACTACAGTGGTATAAACTATAACATTAGTGATACGATTTTGAGCTTTAATTTCTACTGTTGGCGCTACATAACAAGGCCCGCTTATCAGAAATACAGCGGAAGTACGCTGGATTCTTTTGTTCGAGTTTTTTATTTCAGTTTGGCTAGTGGTTGCCACGCGATGTCACTGCCCGATTGGAGAACTTTACTAATGTATAAGCTCAAGAGGGCAAAGTTTAAACACACTTCTATGTCCAACTTGATAACCGTTAAAAATGGTGTGCAAACTTTGGACATTTCCGAATAACGTAGCTGCAGCACACCATTCGTTTCCCACTGCCGATGGCCGCTGTGTGTCCAGGTGTGCATAAGTTTACGAAATGTTCAAAAGTTGCACACCACGTGTGCAACGTCAGTTTGACACAATGTGATGTGCAAAATACGTATCTGCACGCATTGAATTGGAATTATTGCACATTTGTCTCGACAGCGCCGTCACTTTACAGCGTTGGTCTGCCTGCAATTGCCCACAGCTTTTCCCAGCGGAGCTGTTTCTATGTACTTTCGGTTTCGACTTGTGTCTGGCGTGTCCTCGCTACTGTCATTATCATAGTCGTCATTAAACTTTTTATGACTCACTTTATTGTTTTATTTCTTTTGTTAGTTTAAACCTGTACGACATGGGGAACTAAAATTCGAATGCTTATTTAAATCATTAGTTTCGTTTCGTCTTACTGGCGCTCGTAGATGATTCCAGGCAACTGGCTGGCAACGTGTCGGCTGCAACACATACTCCGTAAATTTAAATCCTGCAAAATGACAAAAATTGCAAATGTAGATTGATAAACCTGTTTTAACGTTGTAACTAATACAACCGGACTTCTGTTGCCTAACTGAGCTTAGCCCAGATACAGTATTGTTACTAGCAAGTTTTTTTCGCGTTGCTAGGCACAATATTATACCTGAACTCAGTGTTACACACCGAAGTCCGGTGCTAGTTACGATAACTGTCCTTAGCCATTTAGCGTGTTAACAATACAGAGTGGGTTTTTCATTATTTCTCCATAACAAATCTAACGAATGCTTCAAATCGGGGCAAATGCCGTTCATCTGCTGCAGAGATCACCTTTCAAGACGATGACAAGCGCGAGCCGGTCGCGAGAGTGCTGCTCGTGCGGTGCTGTGTCCCCTCGGCGCGTGGGCCCGTCTCTCCCGCCGCGGCGCGGTCCAGCGGGGAGTGCGTGCCGCAGCAGCCGGAGCCACAGGCGGCCGGCCGGCGAGCGTGAGCGCGCCCCCACCCCATCCTCTCTTCTTTATTCCTCTCCATCCTTCTTTCTGCCTGCTCTTCTTTTCGTATTTACTTTTTTTTTCGCGTCTGTTTTAGAGCGTTACCCCGCCGCTGCTGTTGCTTTCGCAGTGGTGCTGCTGTCTGGCGGGCTGGGTGCGAATCTCGCCCCGATGATTTTTTTTTTTTTCGCTTCCCGTGCTGGGGCGTTAGGGAGAGAGGGGCGCGGGGAAAAAAAAAAGAATCGCGGTGGAGGGTGGGGGTGGGCGCCCTTGAGCAAGGGGTAGCGCCATGCAGTGGGGTAGCGGCGTTTTAAGTTTTATCCTCTTTTTTGAGGTGTGAAATGAAAAAGTTCTCGCAGAGCAGGGCGTATTGCCGATGTGCGGGATTGGGACATTTTTTCTCCAGGAGCGTGGGCGGCGTGTAACCCTTCGCCAAGTAAGCCTCCTCTGAAAATGACTCATAACTAAAATACGTTTCAAAACGTCTGTTTGACAATAAGGTGTTCTCGCGCTCGCTTTTCGCCCCCCATTGGTCCGCGCGTGTTTGCCGAACGCCTACATCACCGCGGCCGCCAACGTCAGATCCGGCGTCAGATCCGACTTTCGCAGCCAAACTCTGCCGACGCGGGCCGCAGAAAATTTATAATTAGTATCGGGCTGGAGAGGCCTGGCGCGGCCTATGGCGGCAGGGACCCGCGCCGGCTGGAGGCCGCCGCCGCCGCGCAGCAGCAGGCAAAGCAAATAGCGAGCCAACTCTTCAGTCAACAGGATCTCTCTGCCGGAGCACGTCTGGGCCCGGCTGCTGCTGCTGCTGGCCTCTGCGCGCTACACCACGCCACGCTCTGACCCGCCCGCCCGGCGCTCTGATGATGATAGTTTCGGTTGCAAAGTGGGAAGTTTGTCGGAGGCGGGCGGGCGGGCTCTGCGTGCGCGGCGGCGTGCCCCCGGCCGGGCCCCGGGGCCCCCGCAGGAAGGGGGCGGGGGCTCGCCAAAGTTCTCCAACAAACAGAATACTCTGGGCTAAGCTTGTTTGCCTTGGAGCGGAGAATGGGGCCCGCGCTGTAGATCGGAGCTGGACTACGCCCCGCCCCCGCTCAGCTCCGGGTTTCCGAGAGGGTTGGCGCCGTGCGGGCCGGGGCCTTTGGTTTATCCCCCGACGTATTCTGCGGTGGAGGAGACGCGGCAGAGGGCAAGGGCACTTTTAAGCTGAGGGTGCTTCCGCTCCAGGCCAGGCTCCAGGCCAGCACTGGAGTGTTGTGTGGCCCCGGTTTTTGGTTTCGAAAGCCGGCTGCTTTTGCCACGATAAGGTCAGCCGCACAAACTCGGAGGCTAGAAATAACTTTTTGCCTTTTCTCTCTGTTTCGTCGTATACCTTTGAGAAAGACGCGCTTCAAAAGAACGCGGGGGGAAAACGACCATCAGAGAGCGTCAACGACGAGCCTAAAAGCCGGTTCTCCCAAGTCTGCTTTCTTGTTCTCGAGCCTAGTGGCGCACGTGTCCCGCGAGAATTAAAAGGCGAAGCTAAACGTAACTCACCCGCCTTCTAGTCTCATTCCAAGAAAGTTTTTTCTCTAGACATTTTTTTCATAGACGAAACAATCCTGTTGATGCGGATCGTCTTAATCTCTGTCGTTAACTTAGCGGACCCTCCACGGTAAAAACAATGTCCCATTTTTTGAGGATATGGGGAAAACTTTGAGGAACTCCAATGTTTGAGGAAGAGTCCTCCAATCTCGCCTCAAATTTTGAGGAATCGTCTCAAAAAATAAGGAAAACATCCACATTTTTTGAGGAGACTTCCTCGAAATTTGAGGAGTTTTCGTCAACGGGGGGGATTTTCTCAGTTTTTCCTTTTTCCCCCCAAAAAGAGAGATTAATTTTACCGTGTACCCCGGCCCCCTCCCACCTTTCCTCCCTTCCTGCTTGGGAATGGCTTCTTTCGTACATATCGCGGAAAAAGAGAAAAAACTTATTATCTGGAGAAAAACAGGACAATCCGTCAGCAACTCAAGAGTAACTTAACTAATAAGTAATAATATGTAGGAAATTAATGTCGCCCGCGCACGCGATCTCCTCGACGCTGTCCTCCGGCGATGACCGCTCTGCGCTCCGCTCGGCGGCCAGGTTCACGGCAGGGGTGAGATGTGGCCACCCTGGTCTCTCTCCTCTCTCCCGCTCTGTATGAGTGTGTGTGTGTGTCCGTGGCATCGATTTTTGTTACACCCCCTCTCCTGCCCGTACGCGGCGAGAGGGCAGCGCGGGGCAGAGAGAGAGAGAGTTGGGGGGTGGAGGGCGACAACAGCACAAAGATGGCGGTCGCGGCAAAGAGAGTGGGGGTTGAAAAGTTTGGGTAGGGGCGTGGTCTGCGCGCGGCCTCCCCCTCTCGTGGGTGCGCGGGCCTCGCGGCGCGGCGGGCGCGGCGGGCGACCGCGGGGTGGCGGCGAGGGAGGCGGGGGCGACCGGGAGGGGTGACCGCCAGCAGCTTTTGCCTCGTTCCACCGCGCCAGCCGGGCCAGGCCGCGCGCTCTGCCTGCGTACGCGCCGGAAAAGAGACCCCCCTCGCCCTTTCCCCGTACCCCCTCCCCCTCTTCCTCTCTCTCTATGTATACGCTTTTCGCTTTACACGTTGTAGAGTATGTCGCTGGCCGCGAACAGATGGAACAAGGTAGAAGGATAGAGAGGAGACGATGGAGGGAAAGGTGTGGGAGAGGGTGTGTGTGTGTAGCAGAGAGAGAGAGAGGGGGGCGGGAGGGGGGAGGTGAGAGAAAGGGGCTGTGGTGTGTTCGTGGAAGATTGGGTTCCAACTGCTTGCGACTCCTCTTTCCCCGTACGCGGTGGGGGCACGTTTTCGTTGGATATTGGGGCCTCCCTCCCCAAACTATCCCGAGTGGAAGCGAAAAGGAAACTGGAAGTGGAAGGGAGGAGAGGGTTGGTGGTTGTCGTGGTGGTGAAAGGCCAAGGGAACTAGCTCGTGGGGTGCGGGCCTCACAGTAACCCCCCCCCCCCCTCCTCTTCCTCTCCCCCTCACGACCGCAAGCGCCTCTATCCCCCTCTGCCCCCGCCCTTCTCCATCTCCACCCTTTTGGGTCCCACACGCGGTGTGTACGGTGGTCCGCAGTTTCTGCTGATGAGACACCGTCCGACATCCACTCGCTAAACCGAACACGAATTTGGCGATTGTGTACGTGCATGTGTGCGCGCGTGCGTGTGTTGGTATTAGCATGACTGCTGAGTGTCTCGCAAGCGCTTTATCTGGAGAAAGCCTGTTTGTATCAGCCGCAATCGCAATCAAGCGCACCTACTCATCGATACATATCGCGTTTGCAGCTGGAGGCTGCTATAGGAACATTTCACCTTGTAGCTACGTTATTTAAGCATGTGGAGGAGCACATGTAAGTCCCATCTGTCAAAAAGCGGCTGTGCCTGTTGCTTTTAAACCATCACTGCCTCGTGACTTTAAAAAATGAATGCCGAACTTTGACAGATAAAGTTGGCACAGCCAAAAGCACAAGTGCTTCGAAAAATAACTGAATTATTTTGAAAACAATAGCCATGCCAGTTCTGACCTTGATTCGATGTTCAAAAAGTTAGAATCTTCATTATGATCTATTTCTGAAAATTACTGGTAGAACTTTCGGGGAAGTCACAACTCTTCTTCGTTATGAAATAAAATAACTTCAAAAGTATTACAACTGGTCTACAGCTATTTCACATTGTGGTAGAAAAATGTTCGATTTTTACCTTGAAGTGTCGGGTTTTCACAGTTGTTGCTCGTGGATCAAGTGTTAGGAAACCACAACATTTATTGAAGCAGCGTCCCCCTCCCACCTCCAGAACCGATATGACTTTGGCGAGATCCGCCCGGGTGACCACAACAGACGTGCGCAACACTTTTGCGTATTACTGCCAGGTGGTGGCACCGTATCAGTCTGCCGTGTGCAGCTGCAGCTGCGGCGGAGCCCGGCAGCTGCGACTGCGCCGTTGCTTGTTCCATAACGCGCCACTGCCCTGGCGGGCGGCGCCACGCTACGCCACGCCAACGATAGTGCCACGATGGTGCCGTTGCACTTTCCGATGTAGCGGGCTTCGCAGCAGCGACCTCTGCAAGCAAAATTTAACCATAACGTTCATGCTACTAAGAAAACAACACAAAAATGGTTCTTTAAAATAAGGGGTGAAAGACAAATTGAATGGGCGTTACTCGACGATATTACTCAAATGCCCCTGGCGAACAACAGCACAATCACAGCCGAAAAGACTGTTTACTCTATTATACGTCTTACATTCGTAGTTACACGAAACGCCGATTAGTTATTAAGAAAGAACCTTACCATAGAACCTGCGCTTGCCACGTCTGGATTACGATATTGGCTCATAAAAAGCACTGCAGAAAAGTAGAGTGGTCCATAATTCTACATGCTACTTTAAACAGTGGAACACATTCTGATCTAAGTACTAAGATAGATGATTTCAAGGGAAAAGGTGCTTAAATACTGCCCACGTAACGGCCCCAACCGCAGTGCAACTAATATCAGATTATCACGTTGCCTCTGTGGCTCTCTTCTGACGACTCGTGTTGGCGTTCTACATGGGACGCTCACACGGACGTGTTAATGGAGATGCCTTACACGACAGCCACTCTGCGGTACGGGACACGGCCGTACGCTGACACTGGCTGCTGAGCGTCGTTACAGACGGGACACATTGTCATTCTCTTTTGCTGATCGCGGTCGTATCTGCTTTAGCTTGTCTAGTCGGCGGCCACGACCGGCGCGCCATTTAGAGAGTTAAAGAAACTTTTAAAAAGCATACAAAATAAAATACCCAACATAACTTAGTCCTTCAATGATGATACTCACGCATTGTAGAGAGCAGAACCCTACGTATCAACACTACCTAATAAAAAACTTTCCGAATCGTTATCAAAAGTTTTGATGTTTCCCCCTGTCGCACTGATAAACTAAGTGTTCAACTGCTCAACACTTGTAAGTGTGCAACTGCAAGTTGAATACTTACAAGTGTGCAACTCCCTGGTCGTACACTTGCAAGTGTTAACTCGGTAGATGTGCACTTGCAAGTGTGCAACTCCTCGGTTGCACACTTCTTTAGATTGGACGCTTACTGTGTAGGAAGTGTTCTACCGAGGAGTTGTACACTTGCAAGTGCACACCTACCGAGTTGCACACTTGCAAGTATTTAACTTGCAGTTGCACACTTGCAAGTATTTAACTTACAGTTGCACACTTAGAAGTGTTGAGCAGTTGAACACTTACTTTAACAGTGCGGCTCTTGTTCTCCAATATGTGTTCCTCTAATACCCCGCTATTGTGATAATTCAGGTATCCCAAACATTATGGCGATACTTACCCCTTTGGTTTAGGTTTCCTTAGTCCTGTGTACTTGAAGCAAGCTTACTCCTTCGTGTGATTCTTGTATCAGGTGAAGTACGTAGGTACGTCTTCTTCGAATCAGATGTCCGTTCTTGATACGAACGCTGTCTCCTTGAGTGAACGCAGTCTCTTTGGGGTGAACTGTGTTTCCTTGCGTCTTCTCTGTCTTGCCCAAGGCTTGGCCGGACGCCTCGAAGCAGAGGCGTGCACTGCTCGCGACCTGCATCGCTGAACTGATAGACCCCTTCTGGATGCTGCAGCCTCATCTCCTCGAGACGAGACGCCGACCTGAGGAGAGGGAGCCGCAGAAGAGAGGAGGGTGGGGAACTGGTTTCTTCGGCGTCGCGCTGCCACCTTGCGCTGCCCACACTAATAGAAGGCAATGCGCAACCTGCCGACCCTGTGCGCACCCCCCGTCTTTAATCTGGCCAGACCAGATCGCACGCGAGTCGCAGTGCGAGGGGTGGGTCTCGCGACCAAGGAACTGAATCAGTGCACTCGCATATTGACGACGCACTGCAATACTATCTGAAATCATCGATTTCAATACTTTTAATGCTAGAGTATGCCTTTGTAGCTTGTTTTTTGACTTTTATGTTGGTTCTAATTGGTTACGCTGTCTAGGGCTCCTCTTGTTCTTCGCCAAACACAAACCACCCTTTTTGAAACGGCCTTGTACTTTACGCCAAATTCGAAGGAAATGTTTATTATGTCAGTTTTACAAATCGTTAAGAAACACTACACAACCGTTTTACAGATAGTTCTCTTCGCTTTTCATCTATGTCTCTCGCTGTCCCTCTCTTAGTGTAAGGAGTCGTGTTTTGGCGCGTCGTTCACCTCCCTCCCTCGCCCCCCCCCCCCTCTTCTTTCCTTTCTCTCCCACCTGGTGCTGAGAGCAGCTTTCCAAACAGATGATCCCTCCTTTCCTAATGCGCATCTCTCGGCGAATGGTCCATGGGAACCTTTCCCACAGCATCCGAGGAGACGCTGTGGTGCGGGCCAAAGGTCAGCTCCGACTCTGACCACCTCGGCCGAGGGGTGGCCGGTCGGTCGCGACGGAGGGTCACTTGAGGGGAGAGTATGACGGCGCGGAGGACAAACATTGAAGGAAAAAAGCGAATACTGCCTAAACATCTTACGTAAAAGAGAAAACAGCAAAAAACACAAGAAATTCATGCTGCTGAGACTTGGTGTGTTAGTGCAATACAATTCCAACATCAGACGCAGCTATCGATCAGAGTGCTTTGTAGAGGCGTCAGTAGATACCTTTAGACGCTGTAAATTTTTCGGCGTTTCTCAAAGTTGTATTGTGTGTGTGTTAGAACATAGGTTGTTTTTCTGTTCTGAGCATTTGTGTCTCCCCCTTTTTTAAAAAATTTCCTCGGGGATGAGCTTTGTGCTCGATCTTCCCTGCTGTGACCTCAACTACAACCTGAGCTCCATTCAATTCTAATGTTCCAATATATGCTCACCTCATGCAGAAGTCTTCGCCTGACCTCGGTTAGAGAAGGCAGCGCACCACCTCGGCCACTAGCTAAACTATCGTGGGATAGTTTCGCCCGTCGCCGGTCAGAGCGCGCCACCGCGCGGACGCACCCCTACGAACCTCACAAGCGCTCCCCGGCAACGACCGCGCGCGCAACCTTGCCTCATCGAGTCAATTGGATGATCTTCAGTATCTTCGATTCACATTTCGCATAATATGCAGATGCACTTCAAACACGAAATATCTGGCGGATCGAGTAAAATACCACGGGTGAGAAGTGAACAAGCAGCGAGCTTGGCAAGAGGTCTGCTGACTCCCTACTTATACCTTAAGTGTGCATCTGTGTGTAATTGGCCTTTACCCTTAAAGTGCTGAGCTCACTGTCGAACACTCTTTAAGTGTTAGACTGCAAATTTAAGCACATGCATTTTGTGGCCTGCGGCGTTGAGCACTTGTTCAAACCTGAGTTCGTCACTCGACTTGTCTGTCAATGATTCAGCTGTGTGTTAAATACTCGTAGGTGATCACACGTTGCAGACAGGAATGCAACCCCCGCTGCGGCAGTCGCCGCCCATTCGTTAGGCAGCCCAACGCACACCTCAGCGTCGCTACCCCACGTGCTCCGTGGAGCTTACGATCATCCCCTGCCACCGCGCATACCCCGCGCCCTCCCCATTCACTGCCCCGTCTACTCGCACTACAGCTCTGTGAATATAGTACAGACCACAGCGATCTAGCAGTTTACTTCCATAAATGGCTTTACCTTCCTTGCGGCCACGATAATCATTTATTTAGTGGTGTAATTTTTTAAATCTATAATCTTGTGTCCGTAAGTGTTTTGCCTGAAATGTTTCATTCTGCTGTTGTACGAAGTTGTTCGATAAGGGTCCGTCGTGGTTTATGTAAAGCTGCTCTGTGCTGCGGCGGCTCCCATGTCGTGTTTGTTGCCTGCGGCGTCCAGGAAGGAAATGACGGTGGGCTGCGGGCGAGCGGCAACGAGCCGACACGTGAAAAGGACATCGATGAGCGTCGCACCGCGTCCTCTCCCTCTCTCTCTCTCTCTCTCTCTCTCTCTCTCTCTCTCTCTCTCTCTCCTCTCTCCCCTCTCTCCCCTCTCTCCCTTTTTCCCTCTCTCCCTTTTTCCCCCTCTCCCTTTTTCCCTCTCTCCCTTTTTCCCTCTCTCCCTTTTTCCCTCTCTCCCTTTCTCCTTTTTTCCCTCTCTCCCTCTCTCCTTTTTTCCCTCTCTCCTTTTTTCCCTCTCTCCCCTTTTCCCTCTCTCCCTCTCTTCGTAAGTGATATTGCGTCGACCTTCCTTGATATCACTGAAAACTGTGTAATGTCGATCACTTGTTGATAAGGCGGTGCATATTACAGTTTTTGTAGCATATTTTCTAAACGAGCCCTGAAATTTAAGTTTTGAAAGCACCATTGAATTTCCCGCCGTTAAATTTCTGATCGAACGAGCCTGCATATGATAGGGTTCTGAACAAAGGTTCTCTAAGAACACGTCTTTTTCCGAGTTGTTATTTGACCTCCGAACCCTATCACATGTGTGCTTGTTTGATCGGAAATTTCGTGGAAATTCCGATGGTGCTTTCTAAGATTAAATCTCAAGCTCGTTTAGAAAATATTCCACAAAAACTGAAATGTGCACCGCGTTATCATCTAGTGATCGACATGCGTATTACGCAGTACTCAGTGATATAGTATCTAGCCTTACTCCACATTCACCCGCACTCCGTCTTTTACTCTATCTCTCTCCTTTTCCATCCCTCTCTTTCTCTAAACGCGAATGTGATTGGAAATTATGTCAATTGTGATTTAGAGTGTCCCTGACCTGCAGAAGCAATTGCAAAGACGGGTGGAATATGTCCTTATACTTCCAGCCGCACGGTGTTTCAATGAGGGCGAAACTGGACGTTAATCAACAAAGGATCTGCCGAGCACAGCCCGAACTCACCTTTCCCCTCCCACGCACGCTCACGCACGCACACACACACACACACACACACAGACGCGCGCGCGCGCAGCTGCTTTCGCATTTCGTTATTTTGCTTTTCGTCCGCCGGGCAGCTCTAAACCCCTCCTGGGGTCCGTGTGTCCGGGGCGGGGCGCGGAGGGGTCCGTGCCGACATGACGACAGTGTGGAGCGACCTCATCAGCGAGGCTTTTTAGAAAATGGCGAAAATTCTCTTTGGCCCCGCAGCAGTCCCCACCCCCTCTGGCGTGGAGAGGTGTGGGGAGGGAGGGAGGTCGCGGTGCCTTAGCGATGCTTATTTCTCTGCGAGAGAGTTTCATTTTAGAGGGAGGGAACCAGAGGGAGAGAGAGATATCATGAGTGAGAGGGAAACAGAAAGATATGGGAAAGGGAAGCGTGCGGCTAGTCCGGCGGTAGCTGCGTGGTGACCCCTGGGGGTACTTTCAGGGTATGTGACGGAATGGCTTACACGACCCGTTGAAAATAAAGGGAGAGGCTAATGGAAGAGAACAAATAAGTTTTCTAGGAGTACGATGCTATTTGACATAAATTAAAGGTTGTCTAAATTGTGATCTGATTTCTACACTATATGTTTTTGTAGTCTTATATCTTCTGAGGAGGGCATTTTTCTCTCTTCAATTGTTCTTTTTATTCCTATTTTTGTGGAGCAGAGGGGGGAGTCAGCGGGAGTGAGGGATGCGCAGGGGAGCCCTACCAACAGCCCCCGAGTGGGTTAACGGCTGCCGCACCGAACCGAAGATAAACGCGCCCCTTATTTAAATCGGCCTCTTCGTGTGCGATGAATCTCGCGTTGAATTTACATGTCGTTTTCGTCGAATTTGTTTTTGTTGTTTTTGCTGTTGCGCCGCGGTGGCCATTACCCAAGTGCAACGGCAGCGCTTGTCTTTAATCGCGGTAATAATTTGTTGGGACACAGAGTGATGGCGCCAGCCGCCGGACCACCAAAGTGAAGTGCACTTAAATTCATTTATTTTATTTTTTATTTCCATTTTCTTTTTGCATGGGTATACAAATTGTCTGAATTATTTTGAAGGTCTTTGGCAAAAGCAATTCTTCGTATCCAACAACGTACTTGACCACTTTAAAAAGGTGTGTGCAGCACAGGGAAGACTCTCAGACGCGGCCTTCGGCGAGCCTGCTTGACGCCATAGGCTCGGTGTGCCGGGGTTTTAAAATGAAATGTTGCGACGGCGCCATTGGGGTGGAGGTTTATACCTTTGAATAAACGGAAGTATGGCTAGGGGCTTTACAGCCACGCTATAAAACGAGCCGAGAATAATGGTGGACGAGAGAGACAGGCGGAGAGGGAGGGAGAGAGTAGGCCGGGTCTCTCGCGGCGCACGAATTGCACCCCACATTCTGCATTCATGGCGCATTATTATTCTGCACAGCCAACTCTAAAGGCATCTATTATTTTCTTGCCAGCATCCTCTCTCGCTCTTTTTCCCCCTCTTTTTGTGGCCTCTTTTTCCTCTTTCATTTTCTCTCGCCATCTCTGCTGCCGTTGCTGCTGCCGCCCCCGGCAGACTGCTGTTCAGCCCCTCCCGACCACCCCTCCCCTCTCCTCCCCCGAGCCCCAGTCCTGCGCTCGCCACGTTTTCGCTCCAAAATGCTGCTGGTGCTCATCGTTAGATGGAAAGGAAACTTTTGCATGCGGTGGGGCATTAATATTTATGGCGGCTGCACCCGAATAAAAGAAATTGTAAAGCGGCCGGCGGCTGCAGGCTCGGCCGTCACATCCTCACCCGGACCAGCACCCCTACCGTCACCATGACCGTCACCACCCCAACAGTCCGCACCAGGGGCTCCAAAATGCCAAGCTTTTCGCTGGAACGAAGTTTCCTTTTGAACAGTGCGTTTGCCTATGGATGGCGCTCGGGGACGGCCGTTACCTTTCTATATGCGAGCGGGATTATGCGCCCCCGAGGCGGCGTGTGGGCGTGTGTGCGAGGGAGACGACAAACGGGCCGCCGAGCAAGAGAGAGGGAGAAAGAGAGAGAGAAGTAGACGGAGAGAGCGAGGTAGGAGGTGGGGTAGTGGGCCGGCAGTTTTCGGATAGCCCGGCCCAACGAGCAAGGGGCCAATTACCATCG
>NW_026267189.1:193997-204177 GCF_000697945.3 Frankliniella occidentalis | reverse complement strand
GGGGGGGTAGGAAATAGCCGGGGCAGCCGGGGCCGCCCGGCCGGTTTATGGCTGCACACATGAAACTTGCAGGGGCAGGAGACCGCGACCGACATGGACCTGCGTGTGCCTGCGCGCCCGCCTGCTAGGGAAAATACACTGCAAGGGTGCGCGTCGTTTTGGGGGCGTTTTAGTCATACTATTGGGGGTCTTCTCTCTGTGCTATATGATCGAGATTCTTGTGACAGGGTGTGCTCAAAGCCTGGTTGGTGACCAAGTGGACTGTCGAGGGCAACATCTTGAGCGGCGTTGTGGGATGAGACAGGATTCGTCTTACAACGTCCATGTAGTTTTAACGGAAACCGCATTCAGTCAGAGTGCTTTGTTTTGAATTTTTCGTCCTATAAAGTGCATCAGAGTAAATCGCAAAGATGATTGTGCAGAGTTGTGTCGCTATCGGGCGCTTGCTGCGCCGTTTGCTACTGCGGCCTTACGCAAACAGATGACCCCCTATACCGCCTTCGCGCGTGTGTTTTCGCAAAGCGGCGATTGCGAATAGAGAAAATGTGCAGACGCATTAACATAAATCCCATTAAGCACCGCCGGGGGGGCGGGGGGGGGGGCGTAGGTTGGATTACTGGAGAGCGCGAGAGAGAGCGGGTGGGGCGGGGGCGCTCAGGTCCACAATTACCTTCGGCCTCGCCACGCAAATTTAAAAGAACAGCCCTGAAAATAAAAGGGAAAGAACCGAGAAAAAGGACTTGTAAAAAAAGAAGTGTGTAGTGCAGTGGGTTTTCTTTATCAAGTCAAAAAAAAAAAAGGAAACAAAAAAGCTGTTTTTATATTATATATTCAAAAAAATAAAAATAAAAGTGAAAACGTTTTGTACTCCGATCTTATCTTGAGCAAAAAGGTAATTCCTCTTTTCGGAAGTGTGCTAACGTGGCAACGCTGGACTGTCCGCCGTCGTTCTCCCACCCCCGCGCCCCACGCTGATGAGCTGCCCGACCCTAGGAGGGTGGCCCAACCCAAGGAGGCGTCCGCGTTCATGGTCATCAACAAATCCCTACCATCGGAAACTAGATTTTGTACCATTTATAAGTAATAATTACAGGCAAAATCTAATGCCCTTCAACAGAATAGAAAAATATCAACACTTATATTTATTGATTAGTGAATGTTGTGTTGTTACACTAAAGAGTAGACGACGCTGATTACCGTGCTGATTTATCAACCCCTTGGGGTAGAGTATGAGTGAGTTTCTGCTAGGGCTCCTGATGGCGATGTATTTTTATTGCTGGACAGTGGACCGCGTCGAACACCGCCAACCGCCGCAGCGGCACCTCGCCGAGTGTGTATTTTTTCTTCTCTCCCTCTTCTTTTTTTCGCACGCCGATATCCTCGCGCCATTCCCGCTCTTTTTTTGCAGCGCGTGCAAAAATATCAACCGCCTCAAACATACTGTGTTTAATCCCACGTTTAGCATGCGTGGCGCTGCTGCGGCCGCCACGCTCTGCCACGCCCCGCCACGCCCTGCCACGCCCTGCCTCGCCCCGCCACGCCCCCGTCTCGGCAACACCGGCATGCCCGGACGCAAGCCATAGGGATTTTCGTCCTTTACTCGCGGTGGTCCGCACATTCGTATTCGTTTCGGGATTAAAGGGCGCTGAAGTAGGTAGGCAACCCATTCGGCACGTACGTGGACGAGGTCAAAGTTCATCGTTTTTTATGGACCCCTGATGCTGTTTAAAATTACAGCTGTGGAACAAACCTCATCGAACCTTAACTTCCGTTTACATGACCACATCTCTTGTAGGAATTGTCTAAATTCTTGGCGAGACCTTATTATTGGACTTGCAGATGGGTTTTATTTCTGTGCTGTTTAATTTACTGCCGGTCCCTCGTGTATGTGTGTGTGCGCGCGCGCCCATTTTTCTTTTGTTGCCCTCCAGATACGAGCACAGAACCATGCGGGGGAAAGGCCTTTGCGCGCTTCCCTCTATCTCTCATCTCCCCTCCCTCCCACTCGCGCTCCCTCCCTCGCTCCCTCTCGCCTGCTCCTGTCCGCATTCGAGATGAGACTCTCCTTTATCCTTTTGCTGTGTTATTTCCGGGCCATTCCGACAATCCGAGTCGAGCGGGCCGAGCCGTAGCCGGGCCGAGCCGAGCCGAGCCGAGCTGCAGATGCTGCCGCCGCCGCCGGCCGCTCGCGTTATTGTCGCCCCCTCTTCCTTACTGCCTTTCAATCTGGTCTCGAAATGGAAAGTCAATATTGCTCTCACCGAGGAATGGGATAGGCCGTTTTTAGCTTAATGAAAGCGGCATTAAGGTGTTCCAGAGCGGCCAGTGGTGAGTCCACTCTCTGGCCCTTCCAACCCCCTCTCTTCTGTGCCTTTTAACATACATCCCACGCTCTTTCTCCCCCTCTCGCTGCCTCTCTGCCTCTGAGGCGTGCGTTGGTAACCGCAGGGCTCGCACAGGGCTCTACCTCTGTGGCGCTCAGGCGGGCTCGGCTCGTCGTGCTTTTGATGTTCTAAAGCCGCCGACGAGCGCGAAAGCCGCTGGCGCGTGTTGGTTTTGTAGAGAGAGCGGGATGAGACCGACGGTGTACGGTGTTTCCTAAAAACCTTAAAACCATGTCATGTCATAATTAAGAGTACATAACGAAATTAAGTCCTTGCGTCGGTCGAACTATTATGCAGAGTGGAATTCAAAATATTTGTTGTCATTTCTATAAAATTTCACTGGTAAAACAAGTGTTTAATTTTGCACGTCAATTGACGTTTAAGTTCAAGTGTGCATTTTCTCGACACTTTGTGGTGTCTAACTATGTTATACGTCAGTTGGTGTTTAAACTTTCGACACTTCCGGAGCGTATTGCAGCTGCACACCGTATGGTTCCCTATTGACAGCATAGAACTGTGTGTGTCCAAGTGTGCAGAATTTAAACGTTTACAAACGTCTAAAATTTGCACACCACGCAAGTGTGCAACCTGAGTTAAACACCGTGTAATGTGCAAAATCACAACTTGCACACGTTTGGTGTGCAAATATTGCACACTTGTTTTACCAGTGTTTACCTTATTCACGTCATATCAATACTTTTCTCGGTGACGTCCGCGCAGCAGGCAGGACAGCCGCCGCGGCCCCTCTCTCCCCGCTTTTCGTTCGATGGCTCCATGGAGACAAATGGGGAGCGACCTTGTCGCTGGTCCTCTTCATCGCCTGGTGGACTCCTTCCCCTACCCCTGCCACCCCGCGGGGCCCCCGTGTGGTTGAATGCACCCAATCGCCGCGCCACGCCACTCTCACCTGCCGCTTGCCGGAAACACAATTTTTCATCCCGCGTTTAAATGCGGGACGATGTGCGGGGGACACCCCCCCCCCCCCATCTGCACGTCACCTACTAACGACTTTAGGCGGCGTATTTTTATATAACACTTAATTTGGCTGCGCGGATGTGGAGAGAGCGAGAGGGAGAGAGGAGCGAGGGTGTCGTTCTCACCTGCCGACCCGCATCCAATATGGAACCCCGCCGGAAATGGGTTTAATATTCACCGCCTCCATCCTTCCGGTTCGAGGAGAGAAAAGAGAAGCATTGTTTTGTTTGTTTATTCAACAAAAAAAAAGGCGCATTAGAAAACATTTGTGCATGCAAAAGCCACAGTGTGTATGAACATGTAGTTTTCTTTCCCGCGTTTTGCACAGACGAATGAGAGTCCGTTGTGCTACTCGCGACGGGACCATGGAGTTAGTTTCGTAGTTTCTATTCTACATCCATGGACGGGACGCACTGTGCGTGTGCCGTCCTTGACCAGCCAATACAAATAGTGCGTGAGGCTGGCCAATGGGAGTCGGGGGATGGCGGTGGCCGACCCCTCCCCCTCCGCCTCGGGACGCTCCTCACGCAGTCGGTGCGTGTGCGGTGCCGGGCGGAGCCGGTCGGCCAATGAGGTCCTGCGGCATGGCGGCGGTGCGTGCGGAACGCACTGGTTGGGGTGCAGGAGGCAGCGAGCATCCTGCTTGAGGTGGCACACACTGAAAAAGGACAACGGCAGAAAAACAAAAGTATTCGATAACAAGACTGAGGTTGCGTGTGTTTGCAGGCGCTCCGATCATTGTCGAAGCTTTGCTCTTTGTAAGTTGTATCTTGCTTTTGGCTGCCTTACAGAACAAACCGTCGTCCATCGGTATGACTTCTTGATATTAACATTTTTCAGCAAAGTACATACATCTGCAGAATTTTTAACTCATTTTCTTCACTCATTGAGAAATATCAACAAATTGAAGTATAATGATTTCATCTCATCATAATTGTTATTTTTTTTCGGGTGAGTGAGGAGAGTCCAGTAGCTGCAACGAGGTCGCGCCGACGTCGCCAGCGTGTTAATAGTAATACGTATCGATCGGGTTCGGGAGGGACGGCGGCGGCACCCAACAGCTGAGCCACAGCCGGCGGCGTGTGACCGGCTAAACTCAATAATAATATTAACGGGAGGAGGAAGAAAAAAAAAGCATAATCGATGAAGAAAACCGGCTATCGAATGAAGCGCAGCTTCCCCTCGGCGGCAGCAGCGTCAGCGGCGGAACAGCGCTCCCCATGAGTTGCCTAATTCCGTTGCCTTTGGTAAAACCATTAAAAATAATGTCTGATTTTTTATTTAAGGAAAAGGGTAACTTTCAGGAACTCCTTCGGTCTGATGAAAATTCTCAAACTCTGAGAGCGTGTGTTCCAAATTTGAGGAAAATTTCCATATTTTTATTGTACAAAAAACAAAAAACCTGAGGATTTTTCCCTATAACGAAATGAGTATTCCAAAATTCCCCTTTCTGTCCCTGCTCAAGAATCAGACATTTTTTACCGTATATCCATGCTTACCACCGCCTTAAAATTGTGTAGCCCCACTTGAACGAGGCCTTTGTTTCTCTAGTGGATTTATTGTTATCTTAATTATAAATTCAGGATTCAAAATATTCCGCTGAATGTGTGATGCTCTCTCTGTGGCGCCCGCCTTGCGCCGCGGCGGTGCCCCCCAACCCCGTCACGGTCACGCTCCCGTCGCGCGCAGAAGGCGTCGGAGCGTTATCGCTGAGGCTGATATTTTATGGATGAGCAGGACGGCAGGGCGGCGCTGCCCCTCGTAAAAAGGCGCCCGCTGCCGCTGCTGCTGCTGCTGCTGCTGCTGCTGCTGTGGTTGAAGGGCGGGGCGGGGCGCGGCGCACACGGCACACGACAAAACGGAATCTGTCAGGACTCGTTGTGCCCGCCATGTCCGACACCCCATTACCACAATGTTCGACAAGAGGGGGGAAGAAGGAAGGGGGGTTGCGCGCGGGGTTTTAGGTCCTATGATGAAATAAAAGAAGAAAGACCTGTCAGCCTGCGCTTTAGCTGCTATGCTGCTGCCGCCGCTCGATGTGCGCGGCGGGGGGAAAAAAAGAGAAAGTGGAGAAATGGTTTTGGAATGCAGGCAGCGCTTGCAATCGGAAGTTGTTTAGGAACGGCGCCCCGTGGCCCCGTGGCCGTCGCGCGTGCGACGCGCATTGCGTCCCCGCATGAGAGTAGAACGCGGTTCTCTCATGGTCTTCGCGACAGAGAGGACGTGATCATCCGGTGCAGTTCAGGATTGGCAGTCTTGGAAAATTTTCGAAAAAAAGAAATTTTCCAAATTTAAAAAAAAAAAATATTTTTCGGAAATTTTCGGGAATTTTTCGGAAAATTTTCAACTCTATGCAGTTGCAGTATTCTTCCGTGTTGTTACTAGCCCAGCACCCCCTTGCCCTACCCCGCCCACCAGAAGAGTTGCACAGTTGCACACGATTTGAATTCAACTTTGCCAGATTTACCAACACACTGAAGTATTGAAATTTCTAGTCCAAAAACCCTGCAGGTATGCGCTACACACACGCTTTGCATGTTCAGGAGTTTCCCCCGGGTCTGATGCTGGCGCCGCCGGTCGCTGCTGGCGTCGGCAGTTCGGCACCCTCGCGAAACTGCTGGCCCGGCTCGGGGCCCGCGGGGCCTGCGGTGTGGCAGAGACAAAGAGAGGAGAAACCAACAAAATGGCCGACTCTGCCTACACAAAAAGTCCCATCTCTGCTCACCCCTCGGCTTCTTCCCCTCCCCTTCCCCCCTCGGCGCACGTGGCGCGTGGAGAACCCTTGTTGTTTTTGTGCTCATCTTCAACCCCAAGGGGCGAGAGGGGATGGGGGGAGGGTGGCCGAAGGGGCGCCGTGCGGGCCGGAGCCGGAATGGGAACTGCAAGGGAGTGGGCTGGGTGGGTGGGGTGGGGCGCCCGCTGCGAGAGCAGCCAGGGGCCGAAACTAAATGCTGCTGAGCGAAAGGTATGAGCTGTGAATGATGTGAATAATCGTTCTTTTCATTTTTATATTATTTTCGACTGCAGGGGAGAAACGATCTAAAAAGTATGTATGGTTAAACTGTACTTACACAATGTAATTTGATTACATCTTGACTTGAGTCTTACTGTAGTACGTTTCTTGAATTTAAATTCAGGAAATGAGAAAAGCTGCACATACACAGTCATTGGACTAGCTATAGACATTTACGAAATTACTCAGCTTCACTGTTTTCTCTATGTTTAATAATATAAACTGTCTGTTCTTTCATACTCCGCACTGTGGGGCGTTATGCCACAGGGTGACCTCGAGAAATTTATATCATGCCCCTCTCTCTCTCTTTTACACACACACACACACACACACACACACAGTTTAGATCCATCTCCTTCTCTCTCGCTCGCACAAACCTCAGCTGCTCAGCCCCCTCACCCCCGTTAGCGGTGTTGTCCTGTCCGCGACTTCAAAGGGAGGTGCCTGTCGGGACTTCCCAATTACGGTGGGCGTAAGAGGATAGAGGGTTGTAAATTAATGCCACGGTGTGGTCAAATTAACGAGCTTTTTTTTCTCTCCATTATTTGGGCGTGCCTGGTGCTGCGTCGGGACCCCAGGGCGGCCCTATTTCCCTTGTCCTCTCGTCGCTGGGCCTGCTGATTTTATTTGGCGTTCGTTTTATTTGGCGTTTCTTTTTTTTCCCCTCCCCGGTTTCGCCACTTGAACGAGGTATTGCGCCCGTCCGCGCGCGGCACGCGGCTGTGATTGGTTGGCGTTTGGTGACGGAGGGGAGCCCACACTGTCTTCGGGTGTGTGCGCGAGCCTCGCGCCGTGCCCGCTGTGCCGACACGATATGGAGTATTTGAGTTTGCGTTTGCGTTGTGTGGTGTGGTGACATCCGCGCCGACGTGTAAAGAGACGGTGCGCTGCAAGGGCAGACTCGATCCCGCTCGATCCTCGGATCTCTACTAAAAAAAATTTATACAGGAAGTCCCATAGACCATGTCATTTTCTTTACTTTTGGTTCACACTCGTTCATACTCGTTTATACTTTACTCACACGAAGAAAATGATACCTAACGGCGCTGTAACGAAATTGTTCCGTCTGCCCCCTGAGACACTTTCCTTAGACGTTTTGACGTGCTGGCTGAGCGCTTGAGAGCTCCGCTCAAACCCCACACCAGAACGTCCAGAGGGCAGACTGAACACCATTTTAGTTTGATCAATCTCGGTCATGTTGACCAAACAACATGTTTCTCAGCGCAGGCGTGTATGGGATGTTGCCAGCAAGAGTTCAAATGGAAATACACTTCATTAAATACCTATGAGGTTCTCTCGCAGTGCCATCGACGAGTACCACCGTCACCACTGTCCTGCGGCGAGACGCGAGCCCCTAGTGGGGGGTTTGAAGTGGGAGGAGGAGGGGGGAGGGGACGCACCCGTGGCCACTGGTGGGGCTCGCATTCCCCGACTCCCCCGCGGAATTTGGGAAGGGGCCTCCTGGACGTCGGTGGCTTTCTCTCTCTCTCTCTCTCTCTCTCTCTCTCTCTCTCTCTCTCTCGCTTGGTGTTGGCCCGGCCAGGCCTCCATTGGCCTTACTGTAGGCCTCGCCTGAGGCCTCGCCATGGGCTCCAGGGCATCCCCAAGCTCGGCCTCTGCGAGCGGAGGTCGGCAGACTGTGATATACGAACCGCTGTACCTCTGCTAGCCAACGGCGCGCGCACACAGAAACACACACAGGCGTACGCATTACGCAATGGTTGCTGAGCCGGAGAGAAGATTCGCTCTTTTGCGCCCGTCCGCCATGGCGTCGGGATTCTCTCTCTTTCGCTTTTGCCCTCTCTCCCTCTCTCTCTGCGAGGGGTGGGTAAGGGGTGGCGGCGGCGGTGTGCTCCGCCTGTGCGGCGTCGGTGGTGTGCGGAATTAAAAAAAATAAAAAAAAATGGGGAGGAAAAAAAATAAAGGCAAGCAGAAAACGAGGCCAGGCAGGCAGAGCAGGCGAAGCGCAAAGGCACCACCAAGGGGGATGAGGCAGCTTTAGGGTCCCAAGTGAGCGCTCTCTGAGCGTACGCGGGGCGCGCCGGGTCCGAGCGCTCGCTGAAAGCCCTCGTGTATCATTAATGGGCACCAGGTACGGCCTTCTACACACACGCGCGCACACACTCACACGCTTCTAGGACTGATGATGGGCCAAACTTTTCCCGCCGCTCCGTACTGAGCGCGAAACCCCTCTTTTCTGTTTCCTGCAAACCAGCAGCATGGCTAAAAAAGGGGTCTTTACCAACCCTGCCGCGTAGAGTGGGATAAAATAGCACTGCTACCAACATTCGCAGAAGTTCGCAGGAAATAACGGCCGGCCTAAGAAAAAAAGACGTTCAGTTGGTTTCTTAAAAACCTGAAGTAAGTTATTTTGTAGAATAACGAGACTTTTGACACGAGGGAAAATGTTCACTCGATCTTCTAGCGCAAAGATGCCGAATACTAATGTTCCAAAAAAAACAAAAAACAGAAAACCTTTGTTCATGGCTTTCGCTTGTGTGGTTGTGGCAAAGGTCGGACCTTACTGAAGTGAACCGCACTGAAAAAATACGTTTTACTTGCTACAAACTGGCATTCTAGGAACAGCTGTAGAATCCTCATTAGAAGTTGCTCTTGGATCGTACTCAAGAATCTTTCTGTTGCTAATCGTGCAAAACCGTTCATGGCCTAGTGACATGGAGCTGCCTCAAAAACATCTTTTCGTTGGATGACGGACAGAGTCGCACTGTTAAGGGGACACTATGGTGAAATTTGGAAGTCCGGGAGCCTATGTTTCTGAATATTTTCCTTTTTAATTTCTTCAAGCATATACAAAATAGGACCTTCTCCAAGCTTTCCCAGAATTTTAGGAGCCAACCAAAGCTCTGAAAATCTTTAAGTATGTTAAAACAGGCCTATCTTTGAAAAGTTCCATGCGCAAACTGGGTTGAGTTATATTGCCAAATCTAATGTTAAAATGTTCTATTATACACTAATATTAAAACCCGGCATGGATATCAAAATCAAACAACAGGTGTGTCCTCAGTACATTTTCCAATAGGAAGCCCATGAAAACTCTTCAGGAGTTAGTACCTTTGGCGTGTGTGGGTGGCTTAGACATCTACGTTGTTGTTGACAATGCCGGCAAGTTAAGTTGAATACCTAACCATTAAATGCATATAAGCCCCAAAGTTTCATCTCTAATAGGTTTGCGCAGGGAATCTTTCAAAAACTGCGATTTTTAGACCAAAAATGTCCCCATTTTTTTCACCATAGTGTCCCCTAATAGCAAAATTTTCTTGAGCCAGCAATATGTTGCTCACTTGACGTGTCCCTCGAGCAAAGGTGGATCTGTCTCGGGTGCCGCCGAAGAGGGACGCATCTGCTTTTCGAGAGATTCGCTTGGGAGAACTTTAAATGCTTCCTGTTTATCGCAAAGAATTCATGCGACAGCTAAACTTACGATACATATTAATCAAGGATCGAGGATTAATATGAGCTAACATCGAAATCGATAGGACATGTCTATGAGGTGTAAAAAGCGTGTAAGGTTCAACAACGCAAATCTCACGAAAAGAAGATGCACCCTTCTTGTTAGTCACCGAAATAGATGCGTCTTTGTTCTTGCGTCGCGCGCAGATCCGCCTTTGCTCGTTGGACAAGTCGCAATTAGGTCCTCGGAAGCAAAATGTATTTTTTTCAACGTGGAATTACGATACACTGATAAACTAAGTGTGCAACTGCTAACCGTTTGAAGTGTGCAGAATTGCACACTGCAGTAGGTACACGGAAAAAAAAGATTCGCTGAGCCAGCTAATATATTGACTGG
>NW_026267189.1:182364-185942 GCF_000697945.3 Frankliniella occidentalis | reverse complement strand
TGTGCAAAATCACAACTTGCACACGTTGGTGTGCAAATATTGCACACTTGTTTTACCAGTGTAGGGTTCCCCCTTTAATTTTGAGAGAGAAAGCGACAGTATTTTCCTGTACTGGTGGTTGGTTAAGACACTGTGTAAACTAAATCTAATTTTTCTTGTGTTAGGTGAGCGTGCCTTCCACCAATGACATTGGTTAGGCAACTGGTGTGCACGTGCTACAGTAGGTACATGATGTCTATTTGACACTTTCTATAACCAAAGTGGTGTTGTCGCAGCTGGCCCTCAGCTGTATGTTATTATCCAGGCAATGTTCAAATACCTTAAGGGCTAACAGACGACTTCTGCTAACCACAGTAGATTTCATGAAACCACCAAGTCCAACTAACACTCACCCTCTGTTGCCCAGCATGCGTTTTGTCGATACTCCACGTGCAGTGGTCACTACGTACGTCCCCTTTCTCGTGTTTGGCAAAATCCGTTATACATCGACATTTATGTAGGCATCCAGCTATTGCATACAGCGTATGGTTCGGATATTTTCAAACATGTGCTCATAGAAAATTACCTGTGGAAAAAATAAACAAAAGAAATAGTTTCTTAATTAAGAAAAGTAGGCAGTTTAATCTGTTTTCCAACTAAACACTGCTTTCCTTATGTCAAAGTTATTAATTAAGTAAGCATTACTTGGTAAATACAGTATTTCAAGTTTATTTACTTCGTGGATGTTCCCTGCACAGTGCTGCCCCCGCTACAACGCGGAAGCTTGGTGAACTTCGTCGGGGGAAGTCACTCACCCTCTGCACGATATGTTCTCCAACGCATGGTCATTGTATTCTGGTAAGAATATCAGCGTCCGCCTTAGGAGGGTTCTCGTCCATTCAATTACCTAGCAGTTATTTCTGACTTTTTTTAAAAATACAAGAGTTTTTGTAAAAAGAACACGATGCGACACTTCTTTTTCATTTTAAAAGAAAACTACATGTAAAGAAAACTGTCTTTAGTGAATGAGATACATATTTGTTATTTTTTAAATAAAATAAAATAATCAGTAATGCACACCTGGAGGTGCGTCCGGCTGCGCCACTCGGAGCGTGCGGAGAGCATGGAGGCGCCATCTGTCGGAGGCCGGCTGCACTACCAGTGGCGGATCAATAACAGCGCCATGCTTGCTCTGTCGCTTGCATCCGCTGGACCGAGCGGGAAACTTGTTTTGATCCCAAAACTCTTTTCTCAGTCGCCTTAGGTGATAGCCTTCTGGCATTTCATCTGAATTGAAATGACCTACGCCCTAGACATGTATGCTTTAAAGACAGTGCACACTTTTAGTCACGTGTAACCAAAACTCCACTTATTTATCCAATTGTTTGAGTCGCACGATTATCAGCTGGTAATGCTACTCTAAAGTCCTGGCAGTCAACTTTCCAGTAAAAGAAGACGTGTTTCAGAGTGTTCCAAGTGTCAGCTTGTAGCACAAACGTGGCAATGCGCGTGATTAATACGCGACCAAAACTTTAAGAGGCATAGATGAAGTGGTCACGAGAAGTGCATGTCGCAGCCGAGTTGAACACTGAAACACTGAAAGTGGGGGTTGTGGACCTCTAGAGCTCTACAGCCGGAATGAACGGGTCCACTAAACTCAAACCAACTGTTAGTATACTTTCTTATTTATTCCATCCCACTTCGCAGCCCAAGGTGAACAACCGGCGACAAAGAACAGATGTGTATGTGACAGTGAGAGAAAAGTTGAAAGATGGAGGTATCGTGCCAGCGAACTGCAGTGGTGAGAATGTTGTAAAAAATTTCATCTGCTTCGGCTGCTTACTCGATCAGGGCAAACGTTTTCCTCACGAGAGTAAGTCGACAAAAAGTTGAACGTGTTTGCTAGATTTGCACTCCCACGCTCCAGTCTTTTGTCGCAGTGGAGGAACCGTCCCCCAACTTGCATCGCATCAACTTGACCAAAATATCGTGATGAAGAAGGCTTTAAAAAGTCGAACCTCGGTAAAGCCAGTTTTCGTTAGTATTTTTTTAAGTCACATGATGGTTTGGTGGACCCGGAACAAGAGTGCGCGAGGGTGGTTCACCTGCTGCAAGGGGAGACGAGGTGGACCGGTGTGACTGGTTTGACTTCGTCGTCCGAGACGTGGCTTGGGTGGGATCGAGCTAAGGGGGGAGTAAGAGGTGAGGAGTACTCATATCACGGCTATTTTGCGGCAACGACTTTCACAATGGGTAATAATTACTGTTTAAAGCATGAGAAACTGGGTCACAAATGCGATTCAAAATGTGATTACCTCTTTTTCATCTCAGTGTGTAACATGTGAGCAATGAGAGACACTTTAGTTTATATTGAATATGGCGTCAAAGTGTTTAGATATAGCGTCACTTTGTCTTATGGGGAATCTGTCGCAATTTTTGATCATGCTCGATATTATTTAGGACCTTGGAACACCTCATTTTGTACAGTAAAGGACCGTCCATGAAAATTCTACCCGTGCTTCTTTTATCATAACATGAGAGTTGCACTTATCTCTTTGTTACATTTTGTCGCATACGAGCTAGGCCACGCTTTATCTCTGCAATGTATTTTTCTATGTCAAGAAGAGTATAGGCGAATTTATTTATTCTTTTATGGTTCTCTAAATGAACAAATTTCTCGTTTCACGTTTTCTATCGTGGTCTACCATAAAATAACATTACTCGCATATTCCTTTATTGTTCCAATTACTGGACGCTCGCAGTGCGAATCGGCGCGGATTATTATTAAAAGCAAATATTTAGCATGGAATGAGGTTCATTAGCGCCGAGCCTCGTCTCCTCGGGCTGCGCTTCCCCCATACTTTTCCCCACACCCTATGCCCCTCTCCCCTCTCCATCCTGCCCGACCCTTTCTCCCTTCTCTTTTACTTCTTAACCTCCCCCTAACATCCCCACTGGCCCTATTCCTGTCCCCTTTGGTTTATATGGGACGATCTAATGTCTGCCTTCATGAATGAATATTTATACCTGGACCAGGCTCAAGTCCCAGAAGGCCAGCAGGTGTAATGGGTGTAATGAGCAACGTGATTTATCTTATGTTTTGGCTAGGAGTAGCAAAGCACCATGTTAAAAAAATTGTTGTAAATTTTCCACACTGGGTTAAAGTTACTCTGTCTTTCGGTAACCAATGTTACCTTGTGTATCAAACTAAATACTGAACGGCTGTACGTAACAAGCTGGTCATACCACAAGACATAACCTATGTTTTAGAATCTACTTTCTGAAGAAATGTTCTGTATAGTTTACGTAACAAACGTAATAGAGACTATTTCCAAAATTTCTGTTATTTTACATAAAATGTTGAGCTTATTTTTGGGCCAAGTGGTGTAGTTACTGTTTTTACAGCCCAGTTGTGAAATTACATCATTTGCCATAGAGCCCAAAAATTGGCTGTTACATATTTTAACATCTGATACATATATGTAGGTTCTTCAGGTAGCGATGTAAGAATAGCTGTCAGACAACATCGGTTGAAGAATCTGCCTGTGCTCTACAGCATCGGTTATAGAACCTTTTTTTTTTCTTCGTTTTTTTTTTTT
>NW_026267189.1:167326-174784 GCF_000697945.3 Frankliniella occidentalis | reverse complement strand
TTGTATGAAGTAATGATTTGCCTGCATCAGTAAGGTAGACCTCGACTGATTTAGGTAAGGATGGAGCTCTTACAGCTAATTTTTGACTGGCACAGCCAATGATTGATTAGAGTAGACAATATAGTGGTTACAGAAGTTTATGTGCTTGTCTGTCCAGATACCAGTCAATATATTAGCTGGCTCAGCGAATCTTTTTTTTCCGTGTACTTCAAGTTAGTAGCAAAGTGTTCCATATAGCAGTTAGTACACTTGCAAATGTTCATACCGGTAACTGTGCACTTGTGTGCACAGTTCCTCTGTTGAACACTCCCCTTACATTAAACGGCCGATCTAGAGAAGTGTTCAACAGATAAGTTGCACACTTACAAGTGCAAAATAACCTAGTTTGACACTTGCAAGTGCAGTACTACTGAGCTGAACATTTCCATTTATTCAACTCGCGGTTGCACACTTAGACTTGTTGAGCAGTTGACGCCAACTAAAATTGCTCCATATTTTCTGAAATAATTTGAATGAAGAAATGAACCGAATGACAATTTCTCATTCACTTACAGGTGTCGCTGGCTAGCCGGTGCCTTCTCTAGAACCCAACGTTTGGTGAGTAGTAAAAGGCGTTTCGTCTTTCTTTTTCCTTCAGCTCTTAAAATTATTATCGTAGTTCTACTTTAGTTACTACGTACTCTACTTCATTTTTTTAAACAGTATTTTATTTGCTGTTTGGGCGCCATGGCGTAGCCCCGTCTCCATACCGTGAGTTGCCTTGTGTGTAAGCCTCGTTTGAGGCCTCCTGCTCCTGGCAGCAGGTGGAAGGGACACATGCTAGAGACGTCGTCATGAACACTCCTGTCCTGTATCTCTCTCTCGCCCCCTCCCCTGTCCCATGTCCCTCCCTTTTCCCCTTGTCTCTCCCTGTGTCTGCCCCTGCCTTTCACGCTATATCCGGTTGGACAAATGGGCCGCTCCGACGCAGCAGTGAATGCCGCACGATATGGTTGTATAGCAGAGCGTAGGGAGAGAAATAAAAGTCGTAGAGAGAAGAAACGCCGGGCATGCTTTGCAGAGCGTCACGGCGGCCCCTCAGGGCGTCCAATGTTGGGGGCGAGTCGAGCTGCTCTGTGAGCAGCCTGTCACCGACATCCAAAGGAGGAAATTGGGCAGGAGAGAGACACACACAGGCAGGAGGGGAGGTTGGGTGATCACCCCTTCCACTCCATGCGATGTGCAGAAACCCCTATAAGAGGTAAGCGGGTGCATATGAAATAAAATGAAAAAAAACATGCAAACGTAAGGAAAATTTTGCCCTAAGATAGAAGGTAAACATGTCGATTTCTAGTTTCAAAACGGATGAGGTTCTATAGGGTCGAGAAAATTTAACTGCGATGATACACCATACACAGAACCAACGTGCATAGAAATGATATCTGTAACGATGTAAATCTTTTCAACGAGTCATACATAATTCTGCAAGTAAGAAATTGTACTTACGCTATGTACCAAGTTGCTGATCATCCTCGTACCTTCTGTAGTTATACTTTACCGCATTCCTGCGAGGTATAGATTGCTTACTCGCTTGAACCACAAGGGGTCATCCATGAGGTCCACAGGTCCGTAATCCAACGTTACGAAACTACCAAAGTAAGCCGTGATGCGACCTCTCATAGCGCCTAATAGGTAGGCAACATCTCGCATGCAATGCACGCCTGCTCTGCAGGGTGGCCTACCCGGAGTCTCGCAGGCGTCGAACTCCCACAATTTGTCGAATGAGGTCCGCATTCTACTGTGTTAAGAGTGTAGCATGCGGGAGTCTACGGGACATTTATCCCGTGTTTGTGTGTGTGTGTGTGTGTGTGTGTGTGTGTGTGTGTGTTTGTGTGCGCTTTCTCGGTGAGTTTTCGTTGGCGAATCAGATAGCGCAGCGCTGGCGCGGCCCTCGGGCGCGCCAGTCCGACCAGGGCCAGGGAGATAGCAAAGGGGTGGTGGTTTCGGGGAAAGAGAGAGGGAGACGCGGGGGGGCACAAGAGGGAGGAAAGAGAGGGAGTTATGTGCTGAAGTCTCGCCGCGCCACGCCCGCTAGGAGGGTCGTTTGGTTTAATGCCTTCTCTAATGATTTCGGCCCTAATGTGTACTTTTAATGCATACATTAATTCCATGCGCGCCCGCTTCCGCAGGCCCCGCGCGCCTGCCAGTCTTTTTTCTCGCTATCTCCCGCCCATTTCTCTCATCCCGCCCCCGTTCTCTCCATATACCCCCCTTTTTTTATCCCCCCCTTTCCTTTGTCTCACGCCTATCCATCTTGCCCACCAGTACCGCCCTCTGTGCTGCAATGAGGGGGGAGGAGGGAGGGGGAGGCGTTTGATACAGGTAATTGGCTATCTGCTTGATAGAAATGTTAGCCCGATAACGCTTTGCTGTTTCCGGAAGAAATATATGGAAAGGCGATCACCAACACTCAATCAACTGCGCTATGTTGAAAATACCATGCGCGATGTTCCTGCAGTTTTCTTGTAAGTAGAATTTGCAAAATCCCTTCCATGCTAATCCAAAAGTACTACCTGTGACTATCTTCATGCGGGGTATTTGTAGTCAGCTCTTTATCATGATTGCCATCATTTTTTTAAAAAAGAGAAATTTTGCCTTGCCTTGTGGATTTTTTTGAAATTCTGTAAAAGGACGTGACTGAGCAGGCATTGAAGCGGATTGTTGTTGGTTTGCGATTCCCAAATTGTGCGTCAGGTTATGTGGGTGTGGGTACTACAGCAGAGCACAGCACTTGCAGCCAGTGCAAGTATGATGTGTGTGCGCTCTGATACAGTCGGTACATTACATCATTAAAGCAGTTCGTTATTTTGCTTTGCCAAAAAAAATACGGGAGGGGGGTAATTTACAGCCAACACGTGAAAATGTTGCGCACTGCGTGAACGTCGACAAAGGGGCGACAATCATTTTGTCTTAATCAACGTAATTTGCATACTAGCGCCCCTGCCGCGATTAAAAAAGCTGACCGGTGGCGAGAGTGAGAGCGAGAGAGAGAGAGAGTGAGAGATAGTTACGATGGGGAAAATCGCTGTCGGCGAAAGGAAAATGAAAAGGGGTAGAAGTAAAGCGAAGCGAGAAATAGAAAGGGGGTGCTTGTGTGAGGAAAAGGGGACGAGGGAGGAGAAAATTGACAGCAGCACATAATATTGGCGCCCTTGAATATGCAGACGTCGAGGGGCCGTCATCCCCTCTGTGCGCCCCGACCACCCACTCCCTCGCCTGTCTTGGCCGCACTGGCCGGAGCCCCACCCCCTTGACGGTCATGGCGCCGAGGCAGCCCCTCCTCATCGGGGGCCGCTCGGACCCGCCGCGCACTTCATACCTCTTTTCTATGGCGCGCCGTACATTGTGGACGTGTGTGGACGGTGCGTGGAATTTCATTTCGCCGCTCTTTCTCTCAACAAGACGCCGCCCCCCGGCGTGTCGGTGAAGGGCGGGAACAAAGGCTTTCCACCCCCGGCGGGGCGTGGCGGAGCGTAGCGAACACATACCATCGCAGCCGTTAACCCTCCCCGTGTTTTTCTTGCCATTTTTTCCCTTCCCATCCGCAGAGGGCGTAGAGCCGGGGCTGCCGCCGCAGCCGGCCCCCGGGGCTGGCTCAGGCAGAAGAGCATGAAGAGAGAGGGGAAAGCTCAATTTAATTACATTTCAGAGGACGAGGGTAGATTGTTAAATCCATGACGGTGGGTAGAAAAGATTAGGGTGCAAGGGGTGTGCACAGCAGAATGCGGAAGAGGGTTGGCGGTGCAGCACCGCGGGCCGCTGTAGGGTGAGTGAGAGTGGGGGCTGACTATACCTTAAAAGATGTCTTTCTAGCAAAACCGTGTAAAGAATCATCCGAGTTTTAAGTTATTATTTACCTGTTGGTCAAGTTTAGGTTTGTTTTCATTATTTACACATGCCCGAATGTCAACGGACGTCTCAAATGTTGTTCGACAAGGAGAAATACGCGGTCTTGCTGAAAACGAACGCTGCAAAAAAATGGTGGAGCTCATTTAGTCGTTCTCATTCCCGAAGCAATTTGGCATCACCCCATGCTGTACCTGGTACGCGGTCGACATCATGTTCGGCCAGGCCTTGCCCCGCCGTGCCCACTTAACGTGGCCTTCCCTCCGCTATTTGTTTTTCCTTTTCATGCTTTATTTTTCTTTTATGCTGAAGGGCGGAATATGAAGTCTACATGGAACCGCTTCGCTTCGTGTCGTGTTACAGTGGCGATGAGAATGTGGGGCCCCATCGACACTTTGTGAAGCGAAAACGAGGGTGAGGGAAAGGGGAAACAGGGGGAAAGGGCAGAGTGAGAGATGGTTTACGAAAGAGAGAGAGAGCGAGAGAGCAAACGATAGACTCACTTTTTTCCAATGAAGAATTGAGGAGGCGTTCACCCTGACTTTTTGGTTACATCTGAAAGACATGTCATGTCTACTGTAGTAAAAATCGAAAAGACAAGCGAAAGTAGGAACCCCCTCAGACTTCATCGAACACAGACCCCAATCGTGGTAGACACTGGACTCGCCTGGACCGGTTCTTCTGCTGTACTGATGTTGCCTTCCGGTCGCAGTCACCCGGCCTACCTCATCGATAGCAGGCGATAGCGCTCCCCTGCGGGGCGAACGGCGTCTGAATTATTCTAATCTCTCCCACGGCCGCGTTCGATTACATAATAACGCTTGGAAAGCTTGGCATATTTTTCAGCAAACATGCCCAGCCTTCTCTGTCCCTCTCTTTTGCTCGCTCTCTCGCTCTCTCCCTTCCTGTCTGACTCCCCCTCCCTCGTAGCGACGCCACCCTCCCAGCGGCTGGCGGCGGCGTCCCCTTCTCGCCCGCCTGGTCTGCAACGCCATTTTTTTAAAATTTTATTTCTACAGTCTAACGACGATTTGCTTCTTTTTTTATTCTGTCCGAGTAAGTCGTGCATAACACGGTCTGTTGTTTCCCCGTTGCCATTCGGCGTCCAGAGACGCACACTGGTAAAAGAAATGAATCTGTAGCACCCTGCCCCATTCTAGAGGATTGCCCATTTACTTCGTCTAATCTTGGAGATTGTTTTTGGCGTCGTAGAGTAAAATAGTATGTATACTTTTTTTAGAGATTCTTTTCTGGATGCGGTGTCCTCCTTTTGTACTTGCCCTTCTTTCCGTCTATCTTTTTGCGGGATCACGTGAAGCCCTCGCAATTGTTTCTTTTTTTTTTTTTGTTATTCCAGTCACGCGTCGTTCAGTCGATTACTCAATCAATCAATTAATTCGAACCAACCTGATGGACCGTGAACAGGTGGAGCGGCGATTGTGGTCAGGTCGCGGACCGCGGGACATGCGACCCTGTACAAAAGGGTATGGAAGGGAACTGGAATGGAGAGGGAGAGGGGGGGGGGGGATATGACCTCTGAGGCTGCAGGGTGTGCAGAAGGAAAATTAACGCAAAAGACGATGCGCCTTAAGGAGGAAAAGATACAATGCTCGTTTTACAGTAAAGGATTTATTACCATGTGTGATACTTTAGGCCTTATGTAATCTCTATACCTCTATCTAGTTACGAGGAAAAAATCACTCCATATAAAAGTGTACGTTAGTATAGCCTATCTTAGGCGTAATTTTTGATCATTTATGCAAAGTTCTGTCATTGCGACACTATTACGGCTGATTTTCCCCATAAGTACGCGTTATTACGCTCTTAGTAAGTTAGAAGGTCTTTAGTACAGGCCTGGGTGTACGAGTTCTTCAACTTAAAAAAGGGTTAGTACACCAGAAATCCATATTTTTCCAACAACGAAATTTTGACGTTGCCAACCCAATGTAATTTTAGTTGTAACAGTAAATTTTGTTTGCTCAACGATTCTTTTTCAATCTGACAAATAACATCTTTTTGAATTTGATTAGACAGAAAATTGTTAGATCGAATAAAAATTTTCGTCATCCTAATGAAGGACGTTCCTTTAATTTCTGCCATGAAATTTTCGTTGAGACGTTCCCTGCGGCTGATTTTTGGTGCCAATGATTCAACATGGGAGTGTGACCACGCCGCAGGGAACCTGTTAAGGTAAATGAATGTCTATGACAAGAAGCGAACAATTCACAATGATGAGGTCTACAAAATCTATCCCCCTTCTCCCCCTCTTCTCTCTTTCAGTCCCTCACATTTCGCTTGTGACCTCCAGACATATTCCCAACTGCACCATTAGTTGCCCTTACAGAGTTGGCGCGGTGATCTTCCCTTGGCTATAGTTTTTTTAAATTATTTAGGTGTTGAATTAATGGAATTGATGCTCAGTTCTTTGCCGTGCATTAGCCGTGCCGCGGCCTGCCTACCTATTCCGCACAGCGGGGCGTGAGGTAGGCGCGCATGTGAATGCTGGGGACGGCATGAAAAGAAAAGGGCGTTATTGCACAACGGAACGCCCCGCGCCACGCCTCGCCACGCCCCGCCATGCCCCGCCACGCCCCGCCGGGACAATAAGGCACGCTGGCCACAATAGCGAACGGAACGAGGACAAAAAGACGGATAAGTGAAAATGTGTCCGGCGAGCGGGAGGCGCGGTAGGCCCGCTGTCGGCGAGCCGTTCCGCTGTCTCATTGGCTATGCAGTACGTAGTTGGAATAGGCCGTCACATCTCGTGTATAGCGTGTGACGACTAGGTCACACTCTCTCCTGTGTGGGATGGATGGACAATTTTTCTTTTTACCCCATCGACGATTTTTACCCCCTCTTAATTTACCCCCACATATTTGACACTACTTTTTAAATTTCCAAGTTTGTTTTTCCGGTCAAGTTTCGTCTGCGCTGCCGATAAGTTACTGTGTCTCATCATGTTTCTCTACGATCACGTACTTTGTCCTGCGCCTCGCACAAAGCGCTCCCTGATGACAGGGAGTGCAGCAGTGGCGGCGCGCTGCGACATAACGAAGCAAAAAGTGACACAAGATGGAGAAAAAAGAAAGAAGCGCCGCTCGGCTGGGCTGATTCGGCTCTTTGTTCCTTTTTTATTTCCTTTGCCTCCCCCCCCCTTTTTTCCGAACGTGGGCGTAGCGGCAGCCACACAGTCTGACAATGAAGTTAATTTCTCCGGCTAAACCTTGTACGCGTCTTTTTATTATTCACAAGGATTATCGAAAGGCCCAGCAGCTGCTGGCTTTCCCATTCAGAGGAGGAAACGAACGTGGAACAACAAAAATGGGACTGGGCAACGCGAGATGTGGCCGTTCGGCACGGGCACGGGTACGAAAGTGCAGGAGTCAAGCGCGTTGCTTTTGCGAGAGCGACGCATCGCTTCCAGTTTGGTTCTTATTGGAAGAGCGACGTTTGCTTATTTCGCTCCAAATTTTTTTCATACACTGGTAAAACAAGTGTTTAATTTTGCACGTCAATTGACGTCTAAGTTCAAGTGTGCATTTTCTCGACACTTTGTGGTGTCTAACTATGGTA
>NW_026267189.1:161182-163566 GCF_000697945.3 Frankliniella occidentalis | reverse complement strand
TTTGTGTGATTACAATTGTCTGTATTTTTCTCGTGCATTTATCGTATATTTGAGGACCTCCTTTTTGGTTCTGTACACTAACGATTGATGGACTTCACTTTTGCCAGAAATGTTCACTCTCTTATCTCAAATGTGTAAATTGTCTACATTAAAGAAAGTAGACATGGCCATGTCTACATTAAAAAAAGTAGAAAAGTATTCTATTTGGACGTACTTATATGATAATACGTTGACATAACCCCCTGGCACCGGTAAGCTTGGCCCCTGTAAAATTGGTGCCAACGACCATTCTGCGTACTCTGGGTTACTTGGAGGGATGCAAAAAAAACAAAAACAACGCATTTAGGTGAGGTATCAAGTACACCTACAACGAGTGCCCCTATAGGGGATCACCTAAAAGGACTTGAAAGTTGTATGTTGTTATAGTGGATGTGGATACTGCAACTTTTGTTACGTACACCAGTTGGTATGAAGTTTGTTACACAAAGTAATTTCAGAAACATTAATTACGCAAGGAGGTTTGTGTAAAAGCAGTAGTGCCAAGACTTAAACATAACATAGTGTTACGTTGACATTTTCTATGAAGTTGCGTAGAGTAATTTTCAGTTGATTATTTTATATGACTAGTGGTAGTCTTAGGCTTACGGATAAGCTAAGAGACCCTCAGGAGATTTTTTTTTTCAAAAGAGGATCAAAAACAAGAGAATAATGAATGTTTTTTATTTTGACATCATAAACTTCGCTGTTAAAGGAAATCTACAATTTCTAAACCGGTGCTAAATTTCGCGACTTTATCATTTCAGATTTAAACAACCACGTGGCTGCCGCCGCCCGCCGCCTCCTGAACCCCGGGTAAGCCTTCATTTACTTCTTTTATCCCAGTTAATTTAAGTACTCTCCTTTATTGGTGTTTTTAGAATGTTCTCTATGTTGAATTGCCAGGGCCAGCCTTGCTTTTCAAACTTTGCCTTTTCTCCGACATAAATTTGAATTCTTAATACTACCCTGTGAAAAATACTCGCAAGGGTCACGGCAAAATTTTTCATGATAAAAGTCGTGAAATTAAAATTTTGAAATTGTAAAGTTACAAGCACTCCCGATCGACTTGGAACTGACCGACGAGCAAGAATGGGCTGCCGTAAATTTACGAGGATATTTTGTGTAAACGCCCGGGGAAAGAAGTGCTACAGTTCCCTGATATTTTCCATTTCTCTTTGACCTTCAAATAAATTTGAATGCTCAATGCTGAATGTGCCCGAGAGCAACCCCGACTTTTTAAAACTTAAAAGCAACCGCAAAAGCTTCTTTTATGGACAGCTGTTGATAAACTGAGTCGAGGGGGCACCAATTCAAATCCTCTACAGGAAAATGGACTATAGTTTAAACAAATTGCCTTTTTTGCCAAGATGGTTTGAGTACTCGTCAAGAAACAAGACGACGACCTGGACCTCGGCTACAATATTTTATGATGATATTGTTTTGATGTTGATACATCTGCGTCTGGTATCAAAAACCCCAAAAGGAAGTATTTCATTAATGGTGCAACCACAAAGTTACTTGGGATGTCGTTAGTGACAAAGTTGCACTGTCATTAATATCAAAGTAAATTGCATTCGTACAATCAAGCGAAACTACCACAAATGCACATTTCAAATATAAAAGTGCTTCAGTTACTTTTTAAAACAGCAGCGTTCGTATTACGAAAAATTTGTTACTTGTAGCTTGTAATGTACAAAGGCCTCGGAGCAGCCATAATTTAAAGGATTTTACTCCATTATTTCAAATAGCTCCAGTTTGTAAATGACAATTGCAAGGTTTTTCGTAGTATGTGTACAATTTTTTTTGTATTGCAAGTTCCCCAAAGTTTTTGAAATAAGTTATGAAGAGCAGTTCGAAAGCAAATTCCAGTGTAGTACCCCTGTCCCCTCCTTTGCCGATCCCCTCTCCGATGCTGTCTTTCCGTCCGCCCTGTGCTGTGCACGAATCTCACATTACTGCGGAGTGGGTGCGTAGAGAGCGCCGTGGAGGTAGGCAATGCGTGAACACCCCTGCGGCCGGGTTGCCTACCTACGCACGCACCTAAACGCACCGTGCCTCTATGCATTGAAAATAGAGTTTTGTTTTCGGTCCTCTTGCCTGCCTTCTATCCCCAAATCCCCACCCCCTTTTGCGCAATACCCAGTGCAAAAGTTTTGGCATATCACTAAATGTGTGCAGTGCAAAAGTTTTGTGAAATCACAAAATGTTTTTAGCAGTGTTAAACGGGACTTACCGTTAGCCGGTTCCAGGCTCGTTTGTGCGCTTTCTTCGAGGGGGCTACCACTCGTGTAATCCTGTGTACAGATGAGGGTGTAATCCCTACGTAATCCTTATCTATTCCGTGT
>NW_026267189.1:156540-161132 GCF_000697945.3 Frankliniella occidentalis | reverse complement strand
CCCCCTTCTCTCTATCTGCCTCTCTGTCTCCCTCTGCCTCTCTCACGGGCGTGGCCATTTAGAAATACGACTGACATGTATTATTGCCGTAATGCTTGTGAGCGCCTGAGTGGTCCGGCCTAATATTAATACAACAACGCACCAGATGGACAATATTTCTCGTTTATTTTGGAGCCACGTGTGTGTATGTATTTTGTGTACTTTGTGTTTTATATTCGGCGAGTGCCAGCGACGGCGTGCGCTTGTGTGTGGGCGTGTGTGTGCTGGCCGCTCACGGCGCATTCCTACCCCTTCTCCGTCGGTGCTTGTGTATGTGTGTGTGTGAATTAATGCGCGGTACCGCCCATTCTGTGTGTGCTTTAAAAGCGTGTCCGCCATTTTCCTTTCCGAGCCGGCGAGCCCCGTCACTCCCATGAGTGAACGTGTGTGTCTGCGAAAGAGAGAGAGAGAGAGGTGCCGCGTGGCGCAGCAGGTGCTGCTGATGTTAAAGCATCACACGTGGAAGGCTGACCTGCCGGCTGGCTGGGTAATTTGGACCACAAAGGCCTCCCCAGGCCGCCCCGTCCGTGCCTAAAAAGAACATCAACAAAATCTGTGACAGATAAATGTTTTTTTTTAGTCGCGGCTTTTACCGTGTGCACTTCAGAGAATTTTAGCAATTTCCCTGCGATTTAACATATTCAAATTTAACATATTAAAGTTACATATGTACTAAGAATCAAACGTAACAACTCAAAGTCGCTCTATGCAACATCTCACGTGAGTACGTAAGAGTTCTTACCTTCAGTGAAGGTATGGCCTACGACCTGTTCTGCATCCCAACTTTAATTGTACTCGTGCTTCGTTGTCTGCAGTGCAAGGCCCGAGGGCAGCAACCTGCCGCCATACCCCCCTTTCCCCCGTTTTTATCCTGCCCTGCCCTGTCACTGAAGTTAGAACCCTGTGATTTATGCCTCTGGCTGGAGGGTTGCGATTGTGGCTGGGACAGACATGGCGAAGCCAGATGAAGCCCTCTTTCCCCCCTGGTTTTCACTCATATGGGATGGGGAACTGCGACGTCATGGTTCTTTGTAACGTACTATGTTTTGAACAATGTAAGAAAATTTGTCAGAAAATTCTTAGGCGAAACTACGCAGGAACCTCGACGTCTTATAATCACAGGAATCTCACCTACACCCTCTGTAGTGAACTTCGATGACGAAGCAGGTTGCCTTGTTTGATTTTGACTTCTCCCAAGTAAACAGGACCTGTTCAACTTCGTTGTGTGGGTGACCCTGTCCGTGTGTGTCCCATAGGAGAACCTTGTGTGTGTTCGGCAGTAGCATGAGCAGACAACCGAAACGATGCCCCCTCCGCCGCCCCAACCCCTTCAATCCCCGGAGCGAACACACACACACACACACACACACACACACACAAGCGCGCGGCCTATACTACACCAGAGCCGACCACCGGTGGAAGGAAGGGAAGAGGGGGGCGGAGGGGGGTCGACTTCAGAATAATACATCAAACATTATAAATTATTGTCCGCTGAGATAACAACATGGGCCCGGAGCTGCCAAGCAAATGCCCTCGGAGGGATATATGGCGCTTCAGACATGGCGAGCGGAGCGGGGGAGGAGGAGGAGTAGGGCCGGATTGGACGCCCGCCATTGTAAAAGTGGCGCCCGTTGTATTTCGGGGAGGCCTGCGCCGCGCTCCGCCACGCCCTGATATAATCATGCCATGCACGGCGCCATGGCGAGGGAGAAACGGGGAAAGGGTGGGTAGGTGGAGGGGCGACGGGCACGCTTTGAAAATACTGATGAACCCTCATTGTTATATATGTTTGGCGCCGCCGCTGCTGCTGCTTACGCTGCGCTCGTGTGTTTCCGAACGCGCGCGTGGCGCCGCGACCAAGACGCTTTCGGACGCGTCCACACTCCCTCCCTTATATGATGGATGGAAGGAGGGCCCCCGGTGCTGTTGTCACACATCCCGGGGCTTTAATGTTAATTATCGTCGGTGTCGGGTCGTTGCACTGCCGGGCGAGGGCGGGGCGAGGCGGGGCGGAGACGCATTTAGGTCCATTTCGTCTTCTGTGCGCCCTCCTCCAGCCGGGTGGGTATGGCTGTGAAATATTGCCGAGAACATTGAACCGTTTGAGGAAATAAAAGTTGAAAAACGTCATCTGCGAATTAAAATTACAAATTTTACCTCATTCCTTAGGGAAAACAAAAGGACAACAATCTAAAATAAGCGGAAAACGTACAACATATTGCATGAAAGGCGTAGATTAGGTCTCAAATCGGTAAATGTGTACATTAACTGCCCGGAATTCCACATAAACATAGTTTATTGGTACGTGAAATCGCGCCTAAAAAGTGAAATTTGCGGGCCACGGGCCCAATTCACGGTCAGCAATTCACCAAAATAGTACACCAAGTGCAAGTTGGTTTGTGCAGGAGGTGAGGTACAGGTGTGCCAGTCACGTCGCAGTGGATCAGTCTTGCGTGAGACACCGCGAAGCCTGTTACGCGAGATGTGCTCTGGCGTGCATCAAACTTTTTTAACAAAACCAAAACTCTTCGTAACTCCACACGACGATCTTTTAGATTTAAACCATTCACTAGGCTTAAAGTAGCGGAAATGTGTATTGGCTCTAATGCTATCTTAAGTTCAAATTCTTTATTCTGCAAATATTCGGTATTTTTGGTCCTATTTTTACTTTTTAATTTTCTTTAAGTCAACTATCATGCTGGTGTGTGGAGTGTAACCACCGGGCAACATTTCTTCGTAAGAAGTTGGGTTAAATATTTGTGGCTATTCTTAGCCATCTTGATTTCAAATAATACGTTTCACTCTAGCCCCGAATAAGTCTTGCTCTGCATCGCACAATGTATAATATGCCCAGCCGGCACGTCGCTGCTGTCCACTCTCCACTCTCCTGCCGTAGAGGAGACCCCCGGGTCCTCGGGTGGCGCTTGTGGGGTCCCCTGCAGGCCCCTACCAGGGTCGTAGATTAGCCCAGGGGTGGAATGCGGGCGAGGCACGGCTGCTAAGGTCCTGCCTGCCTACCACACTAGGGGACTACCCTTCAAGGCATATACTAGACCAGGTCGCAGCATTTTAGTTGCACCAAAAATCCAAGTGTGTTAATGTCGCTTACTAAGAGGAGAGGTGTGTGAATTTAAGTAGAAAATTCACACCTTTACTCCTTTTAGTGTACGATTGGGCATTCATACAACGAGAAGTGTGCGACATTCACACTATTGCGTTTTCAATGTGTGAACATGCTCAACGAGAGTAAAGACGGTGCTGACTTGGTCATCCCGCAGGAAAATTCTACCCAGCGCGATCGACTAGCGCAACCACACTTGGTAACCCGTACGAAAAAGTTTAGTCCGGCATCAGTCCGTTTTCGGTCCGCAAAGAGTCCGGCTGGACAGTCCGTCATCCAGGGTGGCCACTCACCGGGAAATTCCGGGAATCCGGGAATTAGCCGGGAATTTTCAGCGCCGTGAAAAAACCGGGAATAAGCCGGGAATTTGGCCGGCAACCGGGAAAATATTGTACTTTGGCAGTAGAAGCTGTGGCCGCTTGCCGACGACTGAGAGCGAGCTACTTTGATAGATCCAAGGCGTGTTTTAACGCCCTTTCAGACGCGTTTTGGTGCCCATTCCTCCCTTCAAAAGAAAAATTTCGCTCGCTTCGCTCGCAATACTTCTCTGTTACTCGCAGAAAACAAAGGGTGTGAAAATAATCTTGCGCTTCAAATCCTTAAAGAGGAATATATAATACAGGGTAAAAACGCTCCCTGAGTGGTGTAAAACGCCTAGTAGTGGCTTAAACTATGGAATCACAACAAATTTCGCGCTCGCTCCGCTCGCGAATGTTTCCTTTGCTTTCTTTTGTTCCTGAAGTAAATTTTTACTCTGATGTATAGATAAAATTTCGTGAATTCACAGCAAATCCCTGAAGTTAACTGAGTTCAGCTGTACATCAGGTTCAAAAATTCCGGTGTGCACTCAAAAGTTAGTTCGTTTTTTTCGGTGCGTGTGAAGAGATTCAAGCGTTTGAACTGCCGTATTTATTCTTTATTAAGAATGGGTATTTTTAAACAATAACACTTGAAAAGCCCTGTTTTCGGCCGGGAAAAAACCGGGAATAAGCCGGGAATTTTGAGAGGTACCGGGAGGTGGCCACCCTGGTCATCAGTCCGCAAAAGCGAGCGGACTAGTCCGCGAAAAAAGCCAGATCGACCAAAAAACGACCTATTTGCCGGACTAGTCCGGCTGGAACTAGTCCGCTTTTGGTGCGCATCCCCGCCTCACCAGACTGATCGCGGACTGGTCCGCACGTAGAGCAGACTGAAAGCGGACTACCTGAAGCACAGCTGACCACTACCGTGCCAAAATTGATTGGGAAAAGTGCAAAGTTTAATGTTTATTATCGCTACATATAGTAAAATATCAAGTCAGGATAAATCGAACAGTGGTCATAGAGTGTTAGAAACGAGGCGAAGCCAAATCCGCTGTCTGTTTTGACCTAGCTCAAGCCGTTTACGAGTTAGCAGAAAAATTTGCTGCGATTTCAATGAAATTAAAATGGCC
>NW_026267189.1:138281-155493 GCF_000697945.3 Frankliniella occidentalis | reverse complement strand
CCCCCCCCTCTCTCTCTCTCCCCCACTCTTGTTCCCACTCTGGCGCCCTACCGCGTTTTGCCGATGAGATGGCCCGGCTCTGGTGACGTTCTCGCCGAGAGGCGAGGTGAGGCATTGGTCCAGCGAAGTGCACTCTGCGGAGGCTGCGGAGCTGGCCATCCTAGTGCTGTGGGTATCGGCCATCTAACCAAACATCATACCTCAATTCGCAATCCTTTTTCTTTTCTTTGTGTGTTAAGCATGTCTTTCAAACTTGCATTGAACTACTATAGTCGCAGAAGTAAAAGAGAAGTAGTAGTACTCTTTTCATTATTATTTTACAAAATTTTCGACTAGGTTCTTCACGAAGGTTATTAAAATAGCATAGTGCAGTTTTTGTTGCAGACCAGTTGTAAACTTTGTTTTATGAGTTTGATCAAGATGTGCACAGCTCTAGGGCGATCATCGGCATGCATGGCGCCGCTCTCCCTCCGAGTGGCACAATGCTCGGCTGCTGCCTGGCTGGCCGCCCTCCCGCCTGCCAGCCCCGCCTGACCGCTCGCCCGGCCGGCCCGTCTTGACGTGGGTATGAATAATGCAGCCGAGCACGGCCGGGGCTGGCCAAGGGGGTGCGGCCGGCGGACCAGAAAGTGACCCCAAGGGGGCCGCAGACGGGGCGAGGCGGAGCGGGGCGGGGCGAGCCGGGGCCCACCCCTAAGGGCTGTGGTCAGCTTGCCGCTTGCTCCAGGCTCGCCGCAAGGGGGCGGGCGGGGCGGAGGGGCCTCGGGGGTGTCTGCCGGCGGTTGGGGCGTGTCGCCAGGGTGCGGGGTGACGACGAGAGCAGGGGAGGCACTCTACCTTGAAGGCTCAGATTTCTGCTAGACTATCGTAAAATGTCCATTAGAAAGTTCGATTATGGCTTTCATTCCACGTTGAGCAACCGTATTGGTTGTTGTTGGCTTCTGTTCTTCACGCAAAATGGTGTGTTTGCTGGAATAAAAATTTAGCAAACTGCTTGCTGTTCCAGTAATATAGAACAGCAAAAAAATTTCTATTTTTTTTTTTCTGATACCATATTAGTAAAAGACAGCAGCTATAGTAAGCGCAAACATTTTGCGGAATTTACAAAGGTCCATTTCTATTTCAGCAAACAGACCATTTTGCGTGTCCGGTACGCGTGACCTGCAACATATAAAAACAAAAGAAACGAATCAATTTCAAGCTTTTTGTGTTGTGTCAAGTGCTTCGTCCTGAAATATCGACATTATAAAACACTTCAGAACTATTCTTTCGCTGTGTTGTAGCCACAATATATCTTCAGCTTAGCGTCTGCGGGGCGTCGTGTTAAAGGAAGGGAGATGGGTCGCTTTGTCTAGGCTGGGTCCTAATAGTAAAATCCGTGCAATTTCGGGGAGTAGATTGTTTGTGATTACCTCCTCGGATGTAGTTACTTGATAAGAAACATCTGTATGACAAATGTAGCAAGTTAAGAACTTATTCGTAAAACTCAAATTTTAAATTATAAATGTAACTTTGGTTGTTAACAAAATCATAAAGACCATTGTTAATTTGCAAAAATATTTTTCACAGTGGTGAGTATACCGGCGGGTATGGCAAGTAGGAAATCCTTCGCCTCGCCCGTTTCCGCACCTGGCCAGTCCTGATTGTCTCATTTCACGGCGGGCGGCGAGTGCCTCGGCGAGCGCGCGTGCTGGCAGCCGTGACCGGCCCCGCGTCACGGAGGGGAGGGCTCCGCCGGGCTGCGCGACTAGGATCCCGGAACCTGAAGCTGGGCCGGAGCCGGAAACCAGTATCCCTCCGGAGCCGACTGCGAGCGGGAGAGGGGAGGGATGCTGGCCGGACTCTCTGAACCGTTGACCTGCATAAATGCATGTGCAGGAAATTAGTATAAAAATGTGCCTGCCTGGCTGTTTGCAGCTGCCACTGCTACCTCTACTGCCAAGGTCAAGGAAAAAAATAATGCTACAGAGCTAAACACAGTTTAATTTGTTGCTGTGTTAAATTTATTGTGGCATACAAACTTTAGGAAAGGTCTTCGCTTTAAAAAATACGTGGTCCAAACTTCTATGTGACACTCCAAAGATATGGTTCCTACTGCTGCCCCATAAATTGATAAAAGGCCGTTCGTGTAGTCATCGTCTGTAAAATCTTGTTCGCAAGACTTTTACTCCTTTTGGAACTTCATCCTTTTTAGCCCTTCCCCCACATAGAATTGAAGTTATTCGGCCATACAAAATTTAATTAGACGTCATCACGTACCACGGAGACAGGGACATGTAATGCTCCAACCGCCGTTACCTATTACAACTATCAAACCGGGCTTGGAAAAAAAACAAACAACTGCAATGCGGAGAGTTTGTACCCCTTTGGTGCACTGGTGAAAATTTGTTATGATTTCCCGAAGATCGCCTACAATCGCCTTGGGGTATTCCCCGGGGAGTTTGTTTGCTACATTCGTTGTTTCAAGTTGCATATCCTTATAAGACGCGTTCTTATGAGAAGCCGATATGTTTCTTGGATTTCTTTCATCGTTCAAGTAGTCGTCTTTCATTTTCGCCCGGAATTTTCACTCAACACCCCTATTGAGACGTGAAATTCGAGAGATCTTTCTAAGAGTGTAGTATTTTGAAAAATATCTTTCTATTCTTTTTTAAAATGTGTTAAATAAACCAATGAAAATTTAACTTTTTGCAATATACTACGTAGAAATTAGGCATATATGTTTTGGGAGGTTTTGCTATCTGATTTTGAATGGGTTGGTGGGCTGCTGACGTGAGCAAAGAGTGGTGAGTGCGGTCGTTGATTTATTCGGAAGAGCGAAAGTCCCTGCTTGGGACGTTGCACCCACGTCCGCTATGCCTGTATAATATTTGCCGCCCCATTGCAAAAAGAGGACAGCGATGAGTGTGTGTGAGTTGTGTGTGGGTATGTGTATGGGTATGCGGTGGAAAAAGAGAGAGGAAAAGGATAGTAGAATATACAGGCAGGTTTTCGACTGCCCATCCCAAGTCCTAGATAGTGGAACAAAGAAAGTCTGTTGAAAAAACTAGATTTTTAAAACTAATACAAGGAACGATTAAGAAAGTAATGTTCTTTTGTTAAAATATATTTACTGTGAGAACATTGACAACCTTTTCTTGGTTATGAAAGAAAGAGTGTGTTTCTTTGAAAGGAGCAGCCAACTCACAGTAAGGAGAATGTCTTGAAAACCGAGGAAATTTCTTGGATTTCAAGGTTGGGTGGAAAATTCTAAAGAATTACTTTGGAAGCTGCGCGTTTCAAACGGAGTCTGGCATTTCAAGGGCTGATCTCGAAATTATCCACCCAACCTTGTAATCCAAGAAGTATCCTCGGATTTCACGACATTCTTGTTGCCGTGCTGCTTGTTCATATTTCGCCGAAGTGGAATTTTCCGATTTTGCTGTATTGGCCTTTTTACGGTAAGCAGCTTACGCCTACCACAACTAGGATAGTACATAGTGTGCACTGTTTTTAACGTAGGAGTACGTGCAGCAGCCCGTAGTGGCTGAGCTTTAGTCGTTCGTATGCTAAAATTCTCAAATGTGACGGTTAAAGGAATATAGTAATAGTAGTGTACAGATGGGAGGCCAGGGAAGAACAGGAAAGAGGGGGGGGGGGCACTGGAAAATTTAAATATGACCAAAACAAGTTTGGTTTTAGATTTTCCGATGTCATTTTTAGTTCTCAGTAATTGGAAGTGGGAGTGTGATGACTTTTGACTTCTACAAATGAATGTTGTTAGCAGATTCAACTTACAATGTAACAAACAGTAGCACAAACAAATATCGTATAACTCTGGGTATGGCAAACCCTTGTCACAATCAGCTAAAAATATTCTATTCAATACCCTCACTTGCCTCTGCGTGAAGTGAAATTATATAAAATAATATTGAAACACCTCCCATACTCAAAATATAATTTTTCATTCTTCGATTCACTTTTACCTGATCCCTCTGAGGCGTTTTGAAGATAACGAGTCATTGTAGTTTATTAATTGAAAGTTCTGTAATATATCTTATCATAGAATGTAATTTAAATTCTCTCATCATTTTATTTCAGTATCATTAGAAATAATTTGGCTCTAGTAAAATCTAGTCAACATAAGAGAATCATATATCTTGTTCTGCTTTTGAACGGCTTATCCTACACTAAGTTGCGACTGTGGCTCTAATATTGTTCGGTGTCTTGCAAGTACATTGCTGTTAAGAAAATAAGTTGTAAGTTTAAGAAACCTTCAAGATGTCTTTTTGTACGATGAAATGACTTCTAGTCATTCTACGAGTGAAAACCCTTATTTTGTCTTCCAATGAAGTATCTGGATTTTTAAAAAGTCATCAAATTAAAAATGTTATCCCAGATTAAGATTCCTCTTGTAAAATTAAAAGGGAAATGTCTTATGCTCAGAGCCGATCTGAGTCGAAATGGAGAAGTTATTAGCCCTCAAATAACGATGGGCGGATTGCCATGGCCAAATTGGTTCAAATTGAACGTTCGAGGGATGCGTTTTGTTCGTCTCGGCGAGATAAAACCCTCCAACCCTTCGGGTTGAGGGCGAAAACTGCCGTCAGAATTGACCTCCGACGCACTGTTTGGCCGCTGGGGGCGATTGAACACTTTATTGAACATTTGAACATAACTCTGCCATTTCAATTCCGATCGTCTTTGAGCATAAAACATTTTCGTTTTCTTTTGTCAAGATGAACCCGAAACCATAGTGACCTTTGCACAATTCTCCCACCACTACCCCCGCCCCCTCCAACTTACGTAAGTAAACACGTAAACCATTCCAAATATCACTTTCGTTCCTTCTCATCGGACACTCGCGAAACTTCGCAGGCTAAGTTCCGCAACTTTAAAACTAAAACTAAAACACTCGGTTTGACTATCTGTCATTTTAATCACTGCTGAGAAGGTATTGAAGTCTTCAGGTGAGCGCAGGAGCCACTTGCGCTCCCTCTCCCCTCGAGCGCCGTGCTAACAACCTACCGCCACCAAACTACGAATTCAAATTAAACGATCGTTTATTTCAAACATCTTATATCAAACTTCTAAACTAAACTCATTGCGTCTCGACTTATACTGAAGCTTCGTGCGCAGTTTGAAGTCAATTGAAGTTACCGTCTGAGAGAAACGTGGGCCAGTACAGACAGACAGACAGACAGACACACGACCAAAGAGTTCTCTGCACCCCACATCACAGCAAAGGCTTCGCAAGCTCAGCCAATTAATTCAGGACTGTTGAAAGTGTCGCCTAAATATGCACCAGCTGCTGCAAGTTAACACCGGCGCCGAGCAGGACTGGGCCTGGTTAAAGCTAGATTACCTGCTAGTTGGAACGCCCCTCCCGTGGCCTATGCTGCCTGTCGAGTTCTTCCTGTCTCGCTCACACAGCAAGCGAGAGAGGAATAGAGAGTGAGAGAGAAAGAAAGGGAGACTGGGGATACGCGGGAATGAAAAATGCACGGGCATTTCTGCCACGCGTGGGGCGTGGCTGAGCGTACCGGAGCGTGCCGGGACCATTTTAAAATTAGAGAAGCCAGGTGCCCGAAACTCACGTGTGTGCGGCGCGTTGGACTCGCCGTCTCTCTCGCTCCCCCCTTCTCTCTCACTGTTCGTTCGCGCATAGCATTGCTAAAAAGAGGGGCAGCCGACAACATTCCGAAAGAGGCGTAAACATTGTCGACTAAATGGCATTGCAGGGGCGGACAGCCCCAGAGCCCTCTCGTCGGATAGTAGTGTTTTGTGGTTTTTTTGCGTTGTCCTCGTAGGTTTAGCATTCGTTCATTGGTGTACATCTCCCCGCCCGCCCACTCTATCCACTATGTTCGAGACTTCGACAGGCGTAACAGGCTTCGCAAAAATGAGCGAACGTCCTTCATAAATATTTTTCTTAGTTCACGTCGTTTTCCCTCTCTTTAATGCTTAATTTTATGTTCTTCCGTGGTTTCAGTATTACCTTGAGAATTCTACGCAACTGATGGAAAACAAAGTTAGAGTACCACGCGAAAAAAAAAGAATTTGTCACGTTCCTGGGGTGCTAAGCCTACTAGCTCCGACAACTTATTTGTTTCGCTGGCAGCGTGACAGAAATTTTATTTTACTTGTTGGATACTTGTTCACGTACAAGTAGTTTTGTAAGAGCCTCTTGTTCAGATTTCAGACACCAGACGCCTTGTCTTTTGGCAGCTAAAAGGCCTTTAAGTTCGCAGGACTAATCTCTTTTGTTACTGGCAGGTTTCATAGCTGCGTAAAAAAGATACGTCCCAGCTGAACTAGCTTAAAATGAACTCCGTGGACTAATCTTTGATTACTATCCTGGCTTTTAAAGGGTTGGTTAGGGCAGCTTACGTATAGCCAAGTCTTACTAAGTTCATTAGCTACAAGGACCACAAAAATAAAGTGTCCCCTGATTGCTTGAGCTCTATCCCAGTCTCATCGCGCGCACTGGCTCAATGCTTACCACCCGGTCGCACCCAGTTCACGCCTAGTTAAGAAGAACGCGAGTTTTCAAAACCTACTCTGGTCGCTTCTAACTCGTTCTCGGAAAAATTTTGACATTTTGTTGTACGACGCCTCTAGCATGAAAAATTATCAATAATCCTCAACGGGTTTCAAAAAATAAAAATTAAAATAAAATCGCAATACTTGCAATATGTTCACAGCGCACAGCTTACGCCTTGGCTCTTGTAGGTCAGTCATTTGCTGTCACTCTGGCAGCAAACAAATATGATACCATAGCTCTACTTTATATTTTCGTGTATGGAATTCATTAAAGCCTGAAGTAAAAACTGAATACCATTACAAACTTGCTTCCCTACACTAAAACTTTGGCTGACGTAGGCAACAAAAATAAATAATTTAACGCGGACGACAAACTTTCCTATGAACTATGCTTACCTCGGCTCCGCGTCCTTACCCCCCACCAGCGCCCCGCTGTTTCTCTCTCGCTCTCCCTTCTCTTTCCCCTTCTAGCTCGACTCTTTCGCCCCGCCCCGTAGCACGGCGCCGCGTCGTCAACCATCCCCTCGTGATCCCACCCTAGCTGCTCCATCCCTCTCTCCCTCCCCCTTCTCTCTGCGCAGAGAAAAGCTCTCTCTCCACCCACTTACGCGCGGCCGCCATGCTGGATCCGCGGCCCTCCTTTCTCCCTCTCTTTCTCCCTCTCTCTCTCTCTCCGCGCCCCGCCCTTGCGGCCGTGGCGCCAGGGCGCGTCGCGCTCGGTACGTAAATACAGCCCGCGGCCCAGAGGCCTGCCGCCATGAATTTCCAAGCACAAAAAAAAAGAAAGATGAAAAAAAACAAAGCCTGAAAAAGGGTTCTCTGTTTCTGTCATCGTGATTGGCTGTGCGAGACTTTGCGTACGCGGCCAGGCCGGCGTCTGCATTTTAGAGAAGGGAAAACGCCGGACTGTTGTTTGCGCGCTTCATGCATATTCAGGCAAAGGAGTGATGTATGTATGCCCACGTGAATTTGGTATACGCCGGACGGAAAGAGAGGGGAAAAATGTACTGCGGGGAAAGGAAGAAAAAAAGTGGGTGAAGGGCCGGGGGGAGGAAAAAGAGAATATAAGCAGGCTCTGCTGTGTGTGCGCTGCGCACGCAACGCCCGGGGTGCCCCCCGGACATCAGTCAGGCAGCCCTTACGTATTTCAAAAACACAAAGTGAGGAAAGAGAGCGACGCGGGAGCACGACAGTTTTTTTTTTCAACTCTTTTTTTCGGTCCCCTGGAAATAAAACAAAAGGAGAGACAGCATTGTTAAAATATTCGCACACGTGCCCCCTTTGCCATTATTTGAAGGGAAAAAAACGCACGTGGAGTAAGCGAAAGCAGTTTGTTATCAAATGTGTTTTATATAGAACACATTTTGGTTTCGAATATTTAATGCTATTGTTTGATAACCAAATATAGGTATCCTTATACCGAATCGCTAGCTCTCAAATTTCATGAGTTGGTTTCGAACTTAAGTTTTACGTGGTGATGAGCAGACGTTTATTGTGTCCGTGTGTGTTTATATTGCGCAACTATACTCCACAACTCGGCGTGCGCGTATGGGTGGCAAGTGCAATCGCAAGTGCAATCGATTACAACCGCGGGGGCGACGCACAATGCGCGCACGTGCTCCTTTATGTAAGACAGTGCGTGCGAGGCGCGCGCGAGGGAGAGGTGCTCGCGCCAAGGAGGGTGGAATGCGTGGGCCAGGCGTGCGTAAGGGTGAGAGGCAGGTGTCCTGCACCTGGTGGGAGGTGCGACTGCAAGGGGAGGGGGAGCGAATAGCCCAGCCATGCCCTTAATTCGAGTAGTTACCGGTTAGAATAATATGCAGTAACTTGGTGTCTAGTTTTTCGGGGAATCCCTGTTACTGCGTTTCAATTGAAAGGGTGTACATGAAGTCTCAAACCGAACATGTCTTTATAGATAAAAACTTTTACCTCCTTTTATTTGATTTTGTGTGCGCTCCTACATTATAAGATTGTAAATGTGAAATTTATGATAGACCCACTGTGGAAAGTAATTGTAAGTTTTATGACAAGAATTTTCATGAAGCTCGCCGTAAAACTTACAGTTGGAAACTGTAAACTTACAAGTACTATGTATCGACCTAAAATTCGTCGACGAGTATGATTGGATTGCGATAAATCTACAACATATATTGTAAATACTAATTTCAAAATACATCGTGAATTTACGAGGGTATTTTTCAGAGTAAACGGCTTTTATCTCTACGCTACTAGCTTCTACTAAAGTAACCGTTGAAGAACCGTATAGTAACGTTAAAGAAACTCCTATTTCCAGCAGTGTGGGAATGGCTTCGCGGAGTGATCCCTAAACTAACAAAAAATGTATAGGAGACACGTGAAACAGGTTACAGATCGAAGTCGAAGGTGGGAAGCGGAATAACGGGTCGACCAGGTAAGGTCACCAGGAAATGCATCCGGCACATGAAAAAAAACAAACTCTGAAAAGAGAGGGTGGTGGCGAGTATGGGATCCACCTTCGGAAGAATAGCTGATCAGGAGCAGGTGGGAAATGCTGCCTCTGGGAAAGTCATGCCACCTACTCTACGTTCTTTTGAAATTTCGGTACATTTTTTCCCTCTTTTCTTTTGTAGAGGTGGCGTATTTCATTGTGGGCAGCGTTGTCCGCCGCTGAGAGACTATCGCGGACACGCCGACCCAGCAGGCTGAGGCAACGCGGTTCCAATCGGGCAATCGCACTTTATTTTTCGCCCCTCTCACTCACTGTCTCTCACATCGCAACTGATTGGGAAACGAGGTTCCAATCTCCACTCGCATTTCTATTTACAAGGCGTGTCAACACCATCCAGGTCAAAAGCTTGAAAAAATAAAATAAACGTGCGTCGATAGCGCCCCACCCAATACCCCTCCTCGCTCTATTCTAGCGTCCTTATGTCCGCTCGAATCCGTCAATCGCCATCAGTCGTTCAGAAAAAGCAAACACCACCTGTTTACGCTGTTGCTGCTATTTGCGAGCACATGGAAGAATTTCCAAACATGCCCTGCGTGATGGGTCTATAGGTTCGGCTCTTGTCATGTGCATTTACCTTCCGCTCCACTCGTGCTCTGACGAGTTCCATTATGCTCCGTCGGTTTTTGTGCTTTCAAACTGAAATGCCTGGGCTATTAGACTTGAAGACTAGTGTCCGAAAAGTAGTAACTTGTGACGTCTCTTTAACTGTGAAAGAAAGGCTTAGGTTTTACGGGAAAATTTTCCTTGACACGTGTCGTAAAATTACAGCCCAAAATTGTAAAATAATAATCGCTCTGTGTCGACATGTAATTCATTGATGAGCAAGTTTAGGGAGTCATAAATTTACATCATATTTTGTAAAAATTAATTGCCAAATATGTCGTAAATTTATGACGGTATCTTCTACAGTGAAACCTCTTAGAATCAGAAGTCGATAGGAACAAAAATTCGTTGACACGGCCGATACTGCTTTGTAGTCATAAAGCAAAGTGGGCAGTATACTTCCGTCTTGACAAAGTAGAGACGAACTATTTTTAAAACTCACTGCATTGTTAAAAAAAAAGTCAGATCTTCAGAAAGAATTCGTTTTGAAAAAAGGTTGCCACCTAGAACACTTTGTGGAATCAAAACTCTTCTTCACTGTCAAAAATTTATAACTTCAGAAATTATTACGATTGGTTCACAACTATTTTCAAGTAAGATAGCCAAATGCACTATTTTTGACTGTAAAGAAGTGTTGTGGTTTCACAGTTGCTTCGTATCGTGAAAGTGTCGGGAAATCACAAAATATTTTTAACAGTGTGTTTTAGGCCCATCATTTAAGTTTGCAGCATTGAAATATATTGACCTCCTTTACAATGGCAGGTGCGCATTGTTAGCTTCCTTCCTCGCGGACAATGACGCCAACAGCAGCGAACAACAATCCCTTCCTTGAATTCAATCGAAATGAATCGAGAGCGGAGCCCGACCGAAATGGACAGGAATGGCGAGACGAGTTCGCTGCTTTTGCGTTTGTTTTCCAAACATGAAGGACCAGGAGCGTGACAACAGAATGGATGCAACGCGCGGGCGGCAGAAAGGGAATGGGGAATGCTAAGGGCATATCCACATTTAAATAAAGAAAACTATTTCAAAAATAGGAGCAAAAACGTTACGTTTGATGAAATTATTTCTTACCACACAAGTTGTCCAACTCAGACATTATGTTTTTCATTTTTTTAACAAATTTGACTTTAAAAAATATTTCTAAACGCTTTTACCTTGTACTAATAAAATTTTATCTTCCCTTGGAAGCGAAGGTCCTTGATAGGTCGTTTGTGGAATCTTCATAGGGCAATGTTATACTCCATCCATATCCACCCACCCCCGCACCCTAGGCGGGCAGTCACGGTAGGAGACAGGGACAGGGAGCCGCTCAGCGGTTTCATAACCCTGCATGAGACCGTGTGTGTGTGTGTGTGTGTGTGTGTGTGCCCGTGTCCGCGCGCGCCCCTAGCTTTGCCCTGACGGTGGCAGCCCCGCGCTCTCTCCCATTCCTCTTCCCAATCCGTGCGCGGGGGGCCACACACACACACACACACACACACACACACACACAACGGGCGCGCGGCATCCTCTCTCTGTCCCCCAACGCCGTCGCTCACTCGCCCATTTCGGGCACGTCGTGTGTCGACTGCGATGCGTCCGGTCCTAGAGGGCGAGCCAGCGGTCCGGACCGGGGCTTTGTGGGGCTCTGCCGGGGGGGAGGGGGGAGGCGTAATATCAGTGGAGATGAAGGGGAGAGAGAGAGAGAGAGAGAGAGAGAGAGAGAGAGAGACGGCTGTCAGGGGAGAGCAGGCCGCGGGGGCCGCGTGGAATAGCGAGGTTGTGCGTCACATTTAGACGTCCGCGAGAGAGTTCGTTTGGGGAGAGAAAGAGAATCAGGGGAGCGGTAGGGCAAAAAGGACGAACGGACGGAACGACATCAGCGGAGAGAGGCGCACGCGTGCTGGTGAATGGAACGGGCACATCCACGTGGAAATTAGGACAGAGACGTGTAACGTTAATGTGGAAGGGCTTTTCTTTTATTTTGTATTTTCTATGCCGCCTTGTCAAGTCTCTTTTTTATGAGCCCTTTGTCTCCCTATCGCCCAGTTTTTGTGCTTCGTTGTTCGCGGCTGATCTTGACTGTGACTGTATTTTTGCGAGCCGTGCGCGCGGTCCTAACTAATTTAGCGTGTGCGGAGATAAAGGCGGGCATTGTCTGCACGAGTGTCCTTCGAGCGGACGGGCGAGGCGCGGAGGGCAGCGACCCACGGGGGCGGGCGGGGCGCCATGGTAGGGCGGGGCGGGGCGCTGGGCTGCCTCCCCTAGTCATTAAAACGAATACACACAGGAAATGACTGTGGGCCGCCATTTTGTGTGAGGCGCGCGGGCCTGGACTGAGAGGGAAGAGGGGGATAAAGAGAAGCGAGTGTGTGTGAGAGAGAGAGACGGCTGCTGAGCTGGGGGAGGTTGGGCCATGGACCCGCCGCCCGGGCCATGGTGGTGTTCTGCGCGGATAGGGAGGGGAGCTAGGCCCCTGTTCCCTAATTTGCCCTGGGGAATTGTTTGCGCGGGAATGTGTAGCCCGCCGTGCCCTCTGAGGGGCTACAAGTGCACGCCGCGCCGCGCCGCGCCCCTCTCTCTGCCGCTCTCGCAACTGCCACGCCCAACCTGCGCGGTTACGTCGCTCTTTGCGCCCGCGCCCGTGGGAGTGTATAGGGCCCGGCTTTACATACTGGGCCCAGTGCCTCGGCCATCGGCTTGCTTTCGACAGATTAAAAAAAAAAAAAATTACTGGGAAAGGAAAAAAAAAAGGCAGAAAAGATAAAATGAATGTGTTCCGGGCTCTCCGTTGTTGTTGGTTAACGTATCTGACGTGCAGACGAAGAGCAGCAGCGTCCAGACTTCATGGTATTATCGAGCCCGTCACACATCGATTTCATTTAAAAGAACACGCGTACGTTAGTTTTCCGGTAACGCGACAGCCTGTTAATCCTCCTCCATTATGCATCGCGCCGCTACTCGGTCATCCAATAGTTAGCGGGGCCAGACCGCACGAAGGGCGGAGCGGTGCATGTCCTCGGCGGCGGGAGTCCCATTTACAAATAGATTTGCCGAATCACCGTCTGCAATGAGCGCAGCAGACTCGGCGAGGGGCCATGCGCCTGCAGAAATAATGTTTAGATAACATGAAGGTTCGACATTGCACGTGCAAAGAAATCATGTCTTTTGACGAGAACAAATCGAATAGATCACTTCAACAGTCAGTTATTTGCGGGCTGCTTTGTCGTTTCATATTCAGGACTGTATTTTCGGGCTACGACATAGGAACGTGGCAGATTTTCTTCCGCGGGCCATGGCCATGGTGCTTCACAAGTGGAGCGAATAGGCAAACCCAGAGAGGGTACTAGCAAATGGGAGTCCGAAACATATTCCTGAAGACATACTTATGTAAAAATAATGTTTATTAATATTCTACATTTTAGATATGTTTATATTCTGGCCACTTTATCCCCTCAAAACGACATTGGAGGTACCCCTACAGTTACTCGAGAAGTCGTATTTTCGCCCCTGCCCCTGTCGCTAATGCTGCTGCTGTGCTGCTGCTATCGGTGGCTTTGCGGTCCACAGCCTTCCCTCGGCCGCACCCCACGCCCGCCGCACAGCTGGCATCAAATTACGATTTTCAGGAGGGCAGAAAGCCAGAGATAGGAGTTTTGGCGGAGGGGTAGACTGGACAGGATCGGGCTGCTGATGCCAGCGAGGGGCTGTTTCTAGAAAATGTCAGGCGACATGATTCCACTAGTTTATGAAATCGATTTTTGGAGAAGTTTTGCTGTTTTCAAGAAGAAGTTTATTTAAATGTCCTAGTTGACATTTTGGACGGCCTAGAGCTGAGAAGAGTTTGGGAATATTTCGCTAAATGAATTAGGGGCGCAGGCTGTTTGTAATGACGACCAATGAGCAAGGCAAATGAGCTATTGATGCCGTGATCCAACGGCGTGCACGTCCAATGGAACGACACTTTGAAAGCGCCTGGCGCCAACGGCATACTGGGTGAAAAGAAGAAAATAGCTATTTCCGAGGTTGTTTTTTTTTTAAATATTTTTTTGTTGAAAAACACACGGAATAATCAAGTGTTCTCAGGGTCAGGTCAGAAGGTGATAGATGTGAGCTTTTCGGGCCGTTTTTTCTTTTGGTTGTACCAGCTTTTCCCAACGATGGTGGCAATTCAAAATTTAAGATAAACTGTGCTACCCAAATTTTAGCCGTAGTTTAAAACTACGGACGGTTGGAAAGTAGGTACTGATCTCTGATCTGAATTAGTTCCAAGTTGCTGCAGATGTCGCAGAATCGAGTTGGATCAAAATATTCAAATTGCACCTAACTTTAAGTGGCTATTTTATTATTATAGAAATATTCCGTAAATTATTTGTTACGGAGAGTAAATTTTTTTTTCTTCAAATCACGAAAACTGTATACAGTGTGGAAAATACCCCGACGAGTACCTGGCAACCTGAATTTTAAGGGTTGTGGGTGGAGAATTTCGACCCCACTGTTCAAAACACAAGCCTCGTAATAAATTTCTTGCCATTTTCATTTTATTTTTCTGGCGACGATTGGCCTGGTCCTACAAATCAGCCTCATGTGTGTATGTGCGCACGTGTGTGTGTGTGTGTGTGTTATTTGACCAGGGTTCCACGAGGGCACAAAAACGGAAACTTATCGTGCGATGGAGGGCTGGTCGGTGGGTGCGGCGGGGGTGTCCCCAGGGGCCAGGCCGGGCCGGCATCGGGTATTGGCTAAGTCATTCGTTACACGGGCCCCCGTCCGCTGGTCCGGCCCGGCCGCCGGTATCGCGCTGCAAAATAAATTGTAAATAACAGAACCCAATCAGGCGGCGCAGACGGCCGGGCCGGTCGGCCCCAGCACCAGACCAGGGCCCACCCAGGGACCCTAACGGACCGACGCCATGCTGCGCTGGGGCTCGAATTCAAACGAAACAAAAGTAGATGGGGAAAATAAAAAGAAGAAGAGGGAGGAAAAGGGGAATATGGATGAGAGGGATGGCAACGCCTACCGAGTCCTCACCCTCTGCTCCGCATACCGGCGTGTTTAACATTTACATGAGGTGGCAGGCGGGCAGACTGCGCGAATGCAAAAGCGCTGACTCGATTTAAATTTCCGGGCTGGTCGGCAAGGCTGGATCCGAATACCGGACCCGAACAACGCGGCCAGATTCAGATATCTACGCTGCGATGTGATATGTTTGATGAAATACCCCAGCCTCGGCCATGCCGAAGTCGCAGCTGTAACTGCAGCTTCATATTCCGAGCCCTGCAAACCCATGACCAAGGCCACTGAGGTTTCATGCTCGAGATAAGTTAGACATGTTTTCCCCGTCCAATCAAAGTAGGGACTTTGAGTCCTACCCTATTTCAGTGATATTTACAAAAAGTGTTACTGATCCGAGCCCTGTTCTTCGCTCTCACAAGGAAATGATGATATGTCTCCAGTTTATGTAGTAGTTGTAACAGCCAGAATTCTGATGCGATCCTAAATAAGACCAGAGAGGACTAGCTGTCCCCGTCATAGCCAGTATCATACTGTCAAAGTTTCATTGAAATGTTGTGGGCAGGAAACCTTGGAGGGGAAGTATACGACGTGATTGAGTCCAAGAGAGATTCGGAAATCAAAATGCAAAGTGGAGGAATTGGGTGATCAGTACGTGCAGCAACCACTCTGGTGAACCGACCAATTCGCGAGCATAAGCGAAATAATCCAAATAAAATTAAATGGAATCGATAGCTTGTGGACAGAACGAGAGGGGCCAAACATATAAAAATAAAGAGGCTAAAAAAAAGTGTCCCTGTTATTTAACATATTTTCAGGAGCGAGGTGACAGTATGATGCTGCTTCGGCACACCGCCCTGCTACCAACGTCGCGCTGTAACGTAATTGGAAACGATCAGTGATTAGTTTGGTTCATAATTAGAGGGGGATTAATGAATGCTTTACGTGCGCGATTGGTTGGCTCCTCGGACGCAGCAGGACCACAAGTTGGACCCACACCCACCCATGCCTCTCCGGAAAAATTATAGTTAATTAGAGGAAAATGCCGCCAAATCGTTCGGCAAACTGCCAAATTGGTCGTGTTACCGCCGGCACAGTCCTAATTGCCGGGGCCAAAGCGGGCACCGCCAAATAGGCAGGTCAGAGTGACAGGATCGCTGCCGCAGACGTGGGCATAATTTTTGTCGCCATACATATTACATCGATTCTGATGCGTATCTTCTTTTCCCTTATGCCTACGCACAAATCGATAGTTCTGGTGGTGCAATTTGCTGCGCCACTTTAAAGCACTTTTCTAGAAACCTCAAGGCAGATTTCACCACTACCCCTTCCTCCCCGCCTCCTCTCTCTATTAGGATGTTTTTATTGGTGCCGCCGATATTTTCCAACCCTTTCCTCAGATGCACAAATAACTTCGTGGAAACTAAGCGTTTATTTTCCAAGAGTACTATATTCCTGCTAGGCATATTAACACGATCAAGAGAGAGCTGCCCTGGACAGCGACGCGTAGGCTGCCCCCATAGAAACCGCGCTTCTTTGAGGAGAAAAAATTCAATTTGATGGAACGAAAATTTCGTGCAGAGGCAAGCCAAATTTCTTTTGGGTGAAAAAAATTTAAGACTACAATTGTTTTGTAAAACTGAAAAAATGTGGTTGAGATAAAGACAACTTTTCTCTGTTGTTGCGAAACTTTGATTGGCTAGGGCATCATGAATTTGTTCCCAGAAAAACCCTGTTTTCTGAGTGTGGGCTCGCGGTGGCCGCTAGCTCCGGTGCCAAGCAGTGGATAGAGCACGCGCCGTAATCCACTGCCTACAGCCCGTCGTTTGGTCACGTAGCGACACGTAGGCCCGGTCAGAGTTTGCCTACGTGCCCGCCGACCCTGCAAGCCCACCGCACTGCATGGCCACTATCAGCAAGGAGCAGCCAGGGCCGGGGCGCCCCGTGATAACTGTAAACCACACCCACTTGTAACTTATGCCACGCACCACACGCACCTGCAAGCGCATCCTGGAAATGACGGAATCTTACTCAACTAATATGTTCAAGTATGGTGTAAAATAAATGTATGCCGAAGATTTTAACTGAGTTGCGTCACGAAACACATAATTCAAGAAATTCTTCTAAACTAAAATCTCTCGATTCTTTCTCTTAGCTGACAGACACACCCATAGTCTTCGACCTAAATAACATTCTGGACCGGTAAAAACATTATCAGATGATCTGGAAAATTTCCCTAACTTTTTGAGGAGGAGACTTCCTTAATCGGAGGAGTTTTCCAAGGTTCTCCCTAAATTGTTGGAGCTTCTCAAAGTTTTCCCTTATTCCTCCCAAAATCAGTAATAGTTTTACAGCTAATTTCACATGCTTGCTTTATACTTCTAGCGCCAAGAGCGTAGAGCGTAACCTTTTAGAGCTTATGCCCCGCTTTATGCGTTTATGTTTGCTTACTTGGATCGACTTGGATGCTTCTTTTGACTGTAAATGACCTTCTGCCCTGCTTGCAGGCCTTTCCCTCGCCCGCGGGCAGGCACCAGTAGTGCTGTTTGAAGCCCCTCCCGTCCCTCACTTGGCTCGGCACGGCCCCTCCCTGGCGCCCCCCCC
>NW_026267189.1:127985-138231 GCF_000697945.3 Frankliniella occidentalis | reverse complement strand
ACCCCGCCCCTTTACCCAGGAAGTGAGTCAGCATGCAAGGAGGCCCGCTGATTAAGCTTCTCGGATTGCACAGTTGTCATTAGCGGGACGGCAAAGCAAACCTCCCCTACTTCGACCGACCCTCTCTGAAGGTAATTTCGCCCCTCCCCCGTCCAATAAGACGCGCGGGATTGTCGCTGGCGCTGCCGGCCTGGTATGTCGCATGCGAGTCGCATGTGTTGTGCCGAGATGCATGGGTAGATAAGGGGCGCCTCCCACTCCCCTCCACTCGCTCTCAGCCATTCTCTCAGGATCGGCAGGATTATTTGCTTGCAGTGCCCCCTTAGGGGCCTGGCCGAGGGCCCAGCCCCTGCTGGACATGGCTCGGCGCCCCTCTCTGTGATGTCCTTGTGAGGGTCCTCCAGCTATCCCTTGGACAGAGAGGTCCGTGCTCCGCTCACACGCAGGCACATGCGGGTGCCCCTTGGGGGGTACTTCCCTGGGGCCTGAGGAGGAGGAGGGTGGTGGGGAGGGCTGGAAGTCAGTGGGGAATGGTCCCCGGGGAGGCTCGCATGGAACGCCTCCCCCCGCCCAAGACAAAATTTATGCCGGAGTCGCTGTGCCACAGTGTGGTGTCACTGCGGTCGCCAAGGGGCCTGAGGGGTCGGCTTGAGGCCCCCGGGGCCTATGTGCACTGGAGTGGAGGCCTCCTACCCCCACAAGCCGGGGCGGGGCGTGGCGGGGCGAGGCAATGTCTCTCCCGGCTGTGTGATGTCGTCCGTGACGCACCAGGGGGCCTGGGCCCGGCCGGGGCCCCACCCCAGTACTGCTCTCCAGGCGACGACGCCTAGGGCTGTGCTTGATAAGGTGGTGGTCTGCTGAACCACTCGACACGACCAAGGCCGCGCGCACAGTCTCAGTAACCATGTTTCCTACAAGTTTCCATTCGCCTCTGCATCTTTGAACTGACAATGAATACTAATACTAAGTATTATTTTTAATGCATGGAAATCGGGCAAATTTGCCCAGAATTGGCGTTTATGGCGTATAATGATCAATCTGCCGGCTGAGGCCAACCGACCGTCTGATGGCCTGGCCCAGGTGGAATGGAGCTCGTCTCGCACAGCTCTACCCGGTGCGGCAGGCCCTTTAGAGATTACACCTGACTGCTTAAGTGCATGCCGCAATAGTGCCCTGCCGTGCCCATCAAAACCCATCAGGCGCTATCAGCGTTATGGTTCCAAGTGCTATATAGATTATAGCCCGCCCGAAACCCCCCATCAGGATCATCACTTGTCCGTCGTCGTGCCAAATAAAGCCAGAAATTGTTTTATTATTATTTTAAGTTTATTTGAATGCACGCTATTTAGACATCCGCGCACATTTCTTCACTTTGCAATGAAAGCGACTTTTCCCGACGGGTTTCTTTTTCACTAACTTTTGATTCATCGCGCTGTCTCGAACCCGCGCGTCCTGGCGAAAGTGACGGGCCACTCGGAGCGATTTGCGGTTCCGTCGCGGAATTAATGGAGGGAGGCGGTAGACTGCATTGACGTTCCTTCAGGAGTTCGGAGTGGCAGACTCATGTATCATTCACAGAGCTCAGGCGCGGCCGACGACCTAAATGCACTGCAGGCTAGAAGGGGGAATGACCTGATGCAAATGAGCAGTGATTCTCTTCTTGCAGTGACTTTCAACAATAAGAAAGAGTACAAAAATACACGTTAAAGCCGCACTTATCTCCAACTAACGTTCGCCTTTTCCCAGAGCATAACCAGAGAAACTTTCTGAAAATGTGTTTGTCACGACAACATGATATCGCACTGACCGCCATTGCTCACGATGGGGTCGGCCGTTAATTTCGAACCCCCGATGACCACTCATCACTTTGTCCGACGTTAAGGCGTCCCGCACAAGACAAACTGGCCCTGCTGCGCGTCACCATCCATCTCCATAACTCCTCTGGAGCCACTTACACGCCGTGCGACATTACCTCCAGGTGAACGCGTGCCGCCGGAGCCGCTCCTGGAGCCTCCAGCGCGGCGGCGGCGGTGGCCAGCACGCACGGTGGACGCGTTGCCTTTATCCGGGTGATCCGACGGGTCCGGCAGCGGCGAGCAGCTCGCGCACGCAGGAGCAGAAAGGACGGTGACGACGACGGCGGCGGCGGCGGCGGCGGCGGCTGGAGTCCGGCTGGAGCAGTCCACCTGGAAGCCAAATTGCAAAGCCATGAATCACGCGCGGGATCGCTATTTTATTTGCATGTTGATAGTGCGCGACGCAGGGTGCGTTGCGAGAGACGGACGGGCTGACCCCTCTCGCTGCGGAGGTGGTATCAGCAATGCAAATCCTTGCATCCGCCTCATTCTAAGGAGCAGCGCACATAATAAACGTGATGTACGTACACACACACAACTCGCCAGGAAAATTGCGTAATAAAAATACCCGGGTATATAAGGAATATATGTATCGCCGCCGAGACCGTGAAGTTGTTGCGACCACAAGTAATCCGGCGTGAAACGTTAAGACGAGCGCGCCCCCTCGGCAGCCTGCTATATATCCTCGCAGCGCAGCAGCACGCACTCGACTTGCGTTTCCAGTTTTCCTCGCCATTTTTGCCCGCCTGCCAACCACACGTGTGCGTCTCGCGCGGGGGTGGAGGAGAGTAGTGCTCGATGGTTGTTTACCCAGTTTGCATGTCATTAACGCCCACGCCGCCGCGGCATTGACACGTCACGCATCTCGACTTGAGAAACACATTGGCTCGCAAACAACAACCGGTCGCGGGCACGCACTACTCGGGTAGTAAAACAGGCGCAGTCGGTGCAGGTTAGTCAGGAAGTACAGTGCGGGAGAGAATCTCACAAGAAAGGGCGGCCAGAGCAGCAGGGCAGTCTCCTTCCTGCTGTGCGTGCCTCGCAGCAGCTGGGCGGCCATCACTGTGCGGCGGCGCCGAGTCCGCCTCCCGGCCGAGCGCCGGGCGGGCAGCGGAGCCCCCGTCCGCCGGCCATTGCTGCGGCCCGGCTGCGGTCCTCCCACGCGCGGTGGCACGAGCGAAACTCCAGCGTCATGACAGCGACAAAATGATAGTTTTGAGCCGATAGTGTATGATTTTCTGCTATTCATTCTTATGAACGGGCTCCACTCGGCACGACTGCCACGGCTAGAAAGCTCAAAGAACCCTCGCCCTACACCCAGAAAAGTAGATACTTGATTTGAGTTCCGGCGCTTGACCAGTTGAGGCCAGGTACTTGTTCTGAGAATATTTTACTCAATTTGAGGTAAAATATTCTTAAACCAAGTCCCTGGCCTCAACTTGTCAAGCACCGGAACCCAAATCAAGTATCTACTTTTCTTGGTGTAAAGCAGGTCCCTTTTTGCCGACGTTAGAAATTTGCACTGCATGCGGCATCTTCAAACTCACATGTTCTGGGGACTTTCTGAAAAAAGCGTTGTTTTATTATTTTAAGGAGTCCTAGTAACGCGTTTCGTTTGCTGATTCCTATGACGATAGGCCAGTTATTTTGTTACCTCACAAAATTTTATAGATAAATCCCTGCGCTACTTCGAACGAAAAACTGTATGGTTACATGTGGCTTCTTTGACTTACAAGTCAACATGTCCCTGCGTGCTTGCAATACGAATTTGACGGTAGCCCAATAACGCGCAAGTTTCGCACCAAATTTCATTTTGAACTGTGCCTGGGGCTGATTATCCCCGAGGGTTTGCCAATCGTAGCTGACCAAAGGCGCGTTACAGCCTTGATGGATAGGCAATCCCCGCACGCCTGTATGCGGTACAACTACAAAAGTGCGCGGAGTTATAACATCCACCTGGCATGTTCTCGGTAATTTTTTGACTACGTCCTCTTTGAACATTGATGCCGTTTTTAGTGCACGCGTAATTTGTCACTTGTTGAATGTTCTTCTTTCTACAGAACAAACTGTTCTTACTCGTATACGCAACGCATACGCACACATCGACGACATTGGTTCGTTTTGCAAATTGAAAGGGGCTACTCTCTGCTTGCGATGAGTTTGGTGAACTAACCGTGCTGTTGACTGTTGCAGGTAGCCGTCGTGCCCGGGACCGCGCCCTCCCGTTTCTAAGGGTGTGCTGGAGCTTCTTCCTGCTGCCTACAGAAGATCCTTCCTCTCCGAGGATTGGGCCGTTACTGAGCCTTCAGGTGTGCTGTCCCTCCATGCCCGCCATGCAAATGCTCATTGGCGATGCAAAGAGTTGCAGCGGCAGCGGAAGGGGAAGGTGAAAAACCTGCCCCTCCTAGGTGCATCGCAAAAAAAATAGTCAGCGGCGAGACCAACGTCATTTCGTGGATATATCGAAGCGGGAGCCTGGCCCACTTTCTGCCACAGGTAAGTTGTAAAGGAATGGGAATTGTTGAAAAAATGGCTAGGGTTGGGTAAAGCGGTGGCCGATGTCGTGAATGAGCTGGCGATGGCAGTGGTGGTGTGACTGGCTGGCGAAAAAAATAGAGTCAACCGGAAGGCGAGGCCTTTGGAGGGAGCAAGGCAACAAAAGGTTGGTCAACTATTTCCGCGGATGGAACAGGTTAGTCTAGCTTCCTGGTCAGCGAGTGGACCTGCTGCTTGCGGCGTCGATTCTGTTGTTTTTTTTCGTGGAGCTGTCTTTTTTTGGCGTATGTCGATATTAGTTTGAGTCTGGGTTAACGTTTTCAGGTGCAAGTTTTTGCTGGATTTGGCTCGTTAGCCCGCGTTAGCCTGGTATTGAACGTGCGATTGTAATAAAATAAGGCTGTAACTGTTGTTCTAGAACTAGAACGTCGTAGAAGTATATCTGCACTGAAAAATTAGCAGTGGTACTTTTGGCCTATTATACGAGCTACACCAATAAGGGCACCCGCTTTATTCACAACACATTTAAACACACTGACGTAACACTGCGTATCACTCAATCCAGTGTGACCTGTCCCATTTGCTTAGAATATCATGTCATATTCACCGAAGTAAACGTGGTCGTGGCGCAAAAAGCGCTCAAACCTTTGAAGCCTGGTGGCATGGTGGAAAATTTACCTATCACAACACTTTATTTACTTGGTTCAAAGTGAATTTTGGAATCAGCCAAGCCTGATCTTTTGTCAAGAATAGGCTTTGCTGGGTGCGTGCACGCTATGACGTACTAGGTCCCCATGGCTTGTTTTGTTTCCACGGGTTTAGAGGGTGGCGTACCTATGTCCTTATGTTCCGTTGTGGCATTGTAGTGTCACTTTTTAAAAACAAATGTTTCACGAGTCACAATCGTTTACATAAAAGTGTAAGAGTCTCTCAGTTGCGAATAGTTCAGTATACACACCGAAGGTGTGTGAATACACCATAGGTTCGTCAATTCTCATTCGTGCACTTAAGCAAGTAAAAATGTGAATTTTCCTTGAAATTTCGCAAATTTGTACTTTCCACTGAAGAGTTGAAATTCCACACACGTGCAACACTCGAGACAGGGAAGGACAATTTTGTGTGTGATACATTGAAGCACATAGGTTTTCATATTGCGCGCAAAGCCCTCCCAATCAAAAATGCAGGTTTTGGAAGTAAAGCATAACCGACTTTGAGTACGGGGTCGACATGGTTGTGCTCTACCGTGCTCTACCACAGGCAATGACAATAAAGAGCTATCAGGTTCCACCACGACTCTGTTCCTTCGTAAATGATTCTCTTAACACCTTGTTCTTTCAAACCGACAGTACAGTAATTATACTCCGTATAAGTGCGTTAGTATTAGGAGTGTGTTGTGGTGAAGAGGTAAACGTTAGTGTGCTTTTTGAAACACAACCGCCGCTCCGCTCCTTGTCTCGCTCGCACTGCGCTTGCGGGAGGGACAAAGAGAGAGAGAGAGAGAGAGAGAGAGAGAGAGAGAGAGAGAGAGAGAGATAAGCTTGTGCCCCGGTGATGAATTGACTTCGCTTCCAATAAAATCGAATCATGGTGCGAGACCTCTTTTGTTCCGAGAGGGCGGTGGTGGTGGCAGAGGCGGCGGGGCTTTCCGGCCGCGATAGCATTTCGATCCATTCTGCGCTCTTTCGCGACACACACACAGGCACGCTCTCTATCACACACACACACACTGAGCGAAATGACGTGCTTTTCCTCGTCACACCCGGCTGGGTCTTAGGGGATGATACTCATATATTTTATGCGGCCCGTCGTGTCTTTCCTCCCTCTGCCCCTCTGCGGTTCAGAGCGAGGGTGGGCGCCTGGGTGCGCTTAGGTCCGCGGGTGGGGGGGCGCGGGCCGCCTGCTGCTCCGCGGCCCCGGATTGGGAGGAGGCACCTCTCCTCTCTCTAGGCGCATTTTTCTCATTGGCTGGTGCGGGGCGGGCTCCGCGCGGCGTGGGGTGGCGTTTGGGGTGGGTGCCGCCGCGGCCGGGGCGCCCGGGAGCTTTTTCGATCGCAGGAGAGGGTTGCGCGGAGCCCTCGTTCGCCCTCGCTCCCCCGCTCTCTCTCGCACCGGCTTGGCTCAAGCGCGCGCGCGGGGCCTGCCGCCGGCTGGAGGGGACCTCGGTCGCGGGCCTTGGCCGCGGATTGGTCGCTCGCCTCCCCCTACCCTCCCCCTTCGCCCCGCGCGCCCGGCACCCCTCCAGTGCGGCGCCTAGCGTATTCAAATTGGAGGGCCCCTGCGCGCTTCGCCATTCTTTATCGACGGAGTGTGTCCGCCTGCCTGCCTGCGGCTGCCATTTCATGGAGATTTCATGGCCTAGTTCGCTGATGAGGATAACTAAGAAAGGCTTTTCGCTCGAGGGCTGATGCTAGTTTAAGAAGGCTTAACTAATTTTTTTCTGTACCAATTTGGCAGAATTGTCTCCCTTTACCCCCGTACGCAGACTGTGCGGCTACGCGGCTTCGCGTACGGCCGGGTCGCCTACTCTCTCAGTTTTATGCGGTTAAAACTTGAAACTATTTCTTTTAGCATAGTTCTGATTGTTTTCGTCAAGTCGGAACTTGTATTCGGCGAGTCGTCAGTATAACCAGAATCTCGGAAATTGTGCTGTAACATGGGACATAGCTTGTCCCCCTCACCCCTGTACCCACTCCCGAAACGCCCTTCATCTTTCCCGTAACCAATACCGTTGCTCTGCCATAATTCTCGCCATTTTATTGCTTTTCTGCCCCTCTCTGTGTCGCGTGGCTGGATTCTAATCAAAAGGAATAAGCAATGCGATCGGCGCAAGTATGTAGCGGACGGCGCAGAAGGTCTCTAGGGGTGGCCCCCGCTGCTGCTGCTGTTGCGGGGCGCATATCAATGACGATATATCAAAATGTTTTGGCTGCGACTTGGTCCAATCGCTGCGACTCCATCTCGCACGCCACCGCTGCCGCTGCAGCCCCGCTTAAAATCATAATCCCCGCGCTGTCACGATTTGCCTCGGAAATCATTATTATTTGGTAGTCCAATCGCGGCATTGTCTATGGCTGGTCGGGGCGCTTGGAGCGCGGGGTCTGGGAGCAGGAGCGAGTGAGAGAGAAGGGGGGCTAATGGGCTCCGGGAGCAGAGGCGAACGAGACAGGCGATAGGCGTTGGGTGCGGGAGCGAACGAGACAGCCGATGGACTGCCGCGGGGATTATCGACAGATTCAGAAAACAAATGGCGAGGCAAAAGAGGCGCGGGTTTTCTAAATGGCAAGTGAGAGCTGCGGGCATCAAGTGGAGCGAGACTTCGAAACCTTATTATATTGTATACGCTCTCTTGTCAAAGTTTACAAACTGATGAGGTTTTGCAATTGTTTAAAACCGACTGAAAACTTTTGGACGTGCAAAGTTTTGGGCTGGAAAGTTCGTCACTTTCAATTCAAGTCCGTTTAAAGTTCTTCAAAATCTGTGATAGTTGCATGATTAAGTATCCAGCTTTCGCTTGTCTGTCCATAACTCGAGCAAGTTGTTAAACTTCCAGTCAATCATGCGGAGGGATGAAATGTGGTACCGAACGCTTGCAAGTGCTTCCAAGTGCTTCCAAGTGCTTGCAAGTGCTTCCAAGTGCTTACAAGTGCTTGCCTTACAAGTGCTTACAAGTGCTTGCAAGTGCTTACAAGTGCTTGCCAGTGCTTGCCAGTGCTTGCCAGTCCAGCTTATCAGATACAATTTTTCACAGCATGTGGTCCATATAGTTTTTACAATGATACTTGTGCATAGTAAAAAAAAAAAAAACAGAAAAAATTTATTTCATACCAATTATACCTGAATTTTTAAAGAACTGTTTGTTACGTAAGCTTAGGTGATGGACTATAGCACGGTGGATGTTAAATATATATTCACTTAAAACGACAAGTTTAGTGAGACTCGTGCCCTACTCAACCCGTGGTCATGTTAGAATGTCGAACGAGACAACATCAAATAGCCGGACCGTGCGAGGTGTTGTACGGGTAACGATACCATGCGCATTTATTGCACTCAACCCTTTTCGACGTATTTTTTCTGTCCCTTTTTCATTCTTTTTTATTTCACAGCCACCGAAAGTGTCGGCTTATCAGACCGACCCTCACGTGTTTTATTTTGATTCGCTGTGGGCCGGTTGGGGCCCCAATCACACTTTTGCTGTAAGGGCGCGATTTATTTACCCCGCATGATTGGATGCACTGGCCGACAAGAGAGAGAGGGAGAGAGTGGGAGAGAGGAAACAGAGTGAGAAAGAGAGTTAGTGAGGGATTATTCGGTGTCGAAAAAGGGGGTGGGGCGTAGAGTAAAGGATTAAGAGCCTGTAGCACTTTCCATCATGACCGTTCACTGCAGTTGGAAAAGATAGAATAGGTTTACAAAACTAGAGATGTTATCGCCGCTTAGTTTTTGTGAAGCTTGTACCGGTTGGTTTAGAGCAGACGAAGACAGGTGTTTTTGTACTCTCTTCTAGACCGAGGAAGTTGGCAAACCCGCAACAATGTGATTTCCACCCTGAAACACCCGGTACATGCTGTAAAACTGAAATACATCATGTACCGGGTGTTTCAGGGTGGAAATCACATTGTTGCGGGTTTGCCAACTTCCTCGGTCTAGAAGAGAGTACAAAAACACCTGTCTTCCTCTGCTGTAAACCAACCGGTACAAGCTTCACAAAAACTAAGCGGCGATAACATTTCTAGTTTTGTGAACCTATTCTATCTTTTCCAACTGCAGTGAACGGCAATGATGAAAAGTGTTAAGCGGTGAATATGCACCCAGAGAAGCATGTTCTTGATTTTTCCATGTACTTGCTGAACTTTAGAACATTGCACTTATTGTTTTGAGTAAACTTTACTTCTCACAAGCACAATTTTTACAAAACAATCACAGTATTTTTAAATTCAGCATTGGAAAGTCATGAACTTGCTTCCGAAGGTATGGTGATAATAGATGTGTTAAGGATAGCCCAATTTTGTGCGCAAATAAAAGCTATATACATATCAAATTTGTGTAAGCCAGCAATTTCATTTGTTGTTAAATATTCATGGTGCCGCATTGCCGTTTGAAATGAACTACAATTCTTTCTCTACCCTGGTGGTCCAAAGTGTCAAAGAGCCTTCAGGTCCTGCAGCCACCTGGTGTTTCGCGTCCCTGAAAGTTTCTCATGCCGCCCACTTCTCTCCCCGGCTCGCTCCCCTCGCCAGTCTCCCTTGACCGCCCGTCCGTACGCGAGGCGAGAGGGAACACCCATCGACCGAGCCGCCGAGTCGGTTGCCTCAGCCGCGCAGTCCCGCTGGTTCGGCGATCCTCCGCTAGATGGCGTTCGCGGCCCTTTGGAGCTTTCTCCTTCGCGCGGGGCGGCCAGTTGCAGCAGCGGCAGTCTAGAGTCGGCTCGACGCGCCCCCGCACTACTTCCACCTCGAAGGAATTGCCGAGGACAGGCTTGATCAGCGACGTCATGACTACTTAGATAATTGGGAATTTCAGTACCTGCTCATGCTCTTACAAAGTTTGACCAACTAAATCAATTTAGATTGAGGGTTGCCAAATAAATACAGGATAGTAGCAATTGGGCATATGAACAAAATATAAATTGTACAATAAAACCAGTTTTATATAACTGGTTATATCGTTTTTTACCAGGTACTTTACCAGAGTGGAAGGAGGGAAACGGAAAGGAGAAAAGTGAGGGGATGGGGGTGGGTGGGGGATGGGGGGACACAAGAGGCGCTGCTGCTGTCCCGAGGATTGCAAGCTCCTGCGTCTTTCAAAGAAATCGACTGCCATTGTCACAGCCCCGTCTTGAAAGTGCGGTGGCTTGTTTCCCCCTTCACTGAAATAAGAGGCGGCGCTGGGGGGAG
>NW_026267189.1:123643-127726 GCF_000697945.3 Frankliniella occidentalis | reverse complement strand
ACCAAGGTCTCCCTGGCACAAATTTACATAGGAAATTAAAAAATAAATAAAAAAATACAACAAATGGCCCATTATGTTGTATTTTGCACCTAGAAACCCTCAGCACTCTAATGCTATGCGACTTTTGTCGGTAGTGTGTGACAACCATTCTTAAATGGACAAAATGGCTCACCCCAAAATGTCTTCGACATCCGTGTCACACAAAGAGAGTGTGACAACCACGTCACATTCAGTCTTTTGTGCTGGAGAACATTGCATTTTTTTAAATGTCACACGCACTTTTATATAGTATGAATGACGTGCCTCTTACTCTCATGTCTTGACACATGCATTCGCGCGTGATCTGTGAGCCGTCTTTACGCTCATTTTAAAGTTTTCGGGAGTCACACATTTCCATTTTTGTTGCGTAGAGCCCACGACGCCACACTCCTCGCTGCTTGCCGTCGTTGCCGTCCACTTGGTTTCAGAGAGCTCACACGGTCCCGGGCGCAGCAGTGGTGGGTCTTGGCTCCATTTCTAGATTGTGTGGCGCCGGCGCCTCCTGGAAGGTGCGGAGGAATACGGCAGACATGAGTTATGATTTTGGCCACACGAGGGTCCCTCTGCGCAATGGGATTGCAGTGCCGCCCTCGCCCCCTCCCCCTTCTCCCCTCTCCACCCCGGCCGGCCGGCCACCACATGGGTCCCCCGCACCGCCCGCTGCCCAGGCTGCGCCTTAGAGCTGTAATAGTGAAGTGCTACTACGGAAGACAGGGTAAAAACAGTGTCTGGCTTTTTGAGGAACTCCCATAATTTGAGAAAGACTCCTCAGATTATGAGGCAGTCTCTTTCAAAAAAAACAACACCTTGGAATTTCCCTCATTTTTTGATGAAATTTTTCCCCCTCCTTAAATTTTTGGAGGCCCTCAAAGATTTTCCATTATCCTCAAAAACAAAGGAGACATTGTTATTACTGTGGATTGATGTTATCCCTCCTCCCACGCGTGCACACTGGGTCGGCCTGCTCGTCATTATTTTGTCCGTCCTTGCGTCTCCGTATCGATTTCCCATTTCGCCGTGTGTGATGCCAAGAGCCTTCCGTTTACTTTGCCGGACACGAAAGCGACCACCAGGGGAGCGAAGGAAAAACACTGAGGAAAAGGTAGGTCAGAGTTCATAGACTGCAGCACATGTTTAAATGCCAGCTTTTCCTTGTTTTGAGGTGCCTATCGCAGTGGTAGACTTGGACAGCACAGCGGCGAAATTGAACTGACTCTTTTTTTTGCCCTTTTTAAACATGTAAGTTTAACTTCTTTTTTTGTGTGTGAGTGGAACCAGGTTGTACGAGAACGTTTTCCTGGTGGGCAGTGTGTGTAGGCACCTGGGCGCGCCCAGCCTGCCCGCACTACTATTAGTGACTCCTTGCGTCGTTACGCCTCGCTCGGGCCGGCCAGCCCGCACGGCCTTTGGGGACTTTTCCAGGCCTTTCGCCACCTCACCTCCGTCATGCATGTCCGAGAGAGCACTTGGGATAACTATGTAACGCGGGCCTGGCGCCTGCCAGCCTGGGACCCAGCCCAGCGGTCAGCTCGGCCGGCACGCAAGAGCCAGATGTCAAGAGGGGAGAAGAGATGCAAAAACTTGTTAATGTTTTTCAGTGTCAGTGTGAGACCTTTCCTTTTCCTAACACCTAATGATCATGCTCAGGATATTTTTCTTAATAAAATTTAAAAGTCATAAAAGTATCCACAAAATACTTTTCTTATAACCTCCATCTCTAGTCAAAAAGAAGGAAAAAAACACAACTTAATCATTTTCTGTTATTTTATGAAATAATTTATATAACATGTTTTCTGACAAATAATCTTACCGTGTCTTAAAAAATATCTGTGTGATTTGGTGACCACACTTTCATCTGTTCTTGTTTACAAAGCAATTACCTACACTGGCCACGATTTCATCAGATATTTGACAGTAAATCATCTGACTGTTTGGCATTTAAGAGTTGGCATCAATGATAAAATAATTTCAATAAAAATCTATAATTCACATGTCAGACATAAGCAAATGACCAATTATTCGTACGCAGCTTTTTTTTTGCGAATTGTCCTTGTTACATGATGGTCCATTAATTGAAACGAGGGTGATAGAAAACTCGAGCAAAATCCACAACTCGACGTTTGCGCAAGATTTACTCTCTGAACCTGTCGTGATATTTATATGATAGTTCCTTTAAATTGTTTTGCACGTTGCAAATCCGCAATGTCTTGCGGTACTTGACGCCACCTGACAGTACAGTGGCCCGGCGCAGTCGTCGGCAGGTCTGCCTCCCTTCGCGCGAGAGCGCGCTCTCTGCGGTGTGAGAGAGGAAGAGGGGGAGGAGGGGTGACGAGAGAGTGCGAAGCCGAGATGTAGCGCACCAACAGTAATCATAAAAGCGAAGTAACGCGTTCCGTTTCTTTTGATGGGAAACACATCTCAAGCATTACGAGTCGTCCGTTGGTCTCTCTCTATCTCCCTCTTTATCTCTCTCGCTCTCCGCAACCATCGACCAATGCCCGTCCTTGTCGCTCTCTTCTGCTTTCTCCACCTGCGGCTTTTACTATTGTTGTGGCTTTTTTGATAGCAGTTTACTTGAGGCGCGCATCCTTGGCGCTGCTGCCGGCACTTGGCGCAAGCTGTTATGACGCTTCTTCGTCGCCCCTTTCTTCTTGCCTCTCGTTTATTTTGCTGTGCCTTTCTCACTCTCTTCCACTCTCTCCCTTCATCCCGCCCTCTTGCTTCCCTTTGACATAGCACCTACTAAATTATGTAATTTTTGCACCCAAGCGTTTTTGATTATTGTTAAGCTACCCCTCATTTAACACCAAAACTGTATTTTTTCACTTGATGTTGCCTAGTGAAGCTAAAGCCCGCTTTCCTTGTTTGAACTTTTTACTCTTTTTGATGAACCTACAGAGCAGTAGGTCACTCGCTCAAAACCTTTGCTTTCTTCTATGTCTGTTTTTGTTGTGTTTTTCATTGGATTACTTTCGTCTCTACAATGTAAATAATAGGTTCTATAATTTTCTTCGTCGCAATGATATTCGACCAAAAACTTTTGTCTCATACTTCGTCTTTAGTTGCTCGTCGTAAGGAGTCAGCCTTAACAGCCCCCTCCCCCTCCCTCGTCCAGTCGCTCTTTCTCTCGCTCGGTCTCTCACTCTCGCTCTCACCCACGCGGAGGGGTGAGTCGAGAAATTAATGCCGTTATTGGTGCCAATAAAATGAGGGACGGCGCAGAAAGCGAAGCAAGACGGAATGGCGTGACAATAAAATGTGTTGTGGTCGTCGCTCCCCTTCCCGCGTCCTCGTCGCCATCTACCTGTTCATCTCTCACGCGCTCGTTCGAGTTTGTACCTTTTCTTTGCAGTCAAAGAAGGCTAACTGTGTTTTTCCTTCCTAATTTGTTGTGTCTGGTAGACCTCCAAAACACTGTTAAAAGCTTGCCGAATTTCACCTTGAACCTTTGAAAGTGCGCCAAAACAGTGAGATAGATTTTTTCCGACGGGACCACCACGCTCGTGAGACCTTGAGTCGGCCAGCTCACTACCGGGACTGCCCTTCCGGACACAGCGCGGTGTCATCTTTCGCACTTTGAGTGAGTGGTAAGAGTGGCCGGGAGGCAACGCGGCGTAAGATAAGGGCGTGCCATATGCCGACCCCCCTGCCCGGCTCTCTCTCTCTCTCTCTCTCTCTCTCCCTCCCTCCCTCCCTCCCCTCCTTTCAGTTTCTCTCTTTCTCTCACCCTATCTCGCCCCCTTTCACTTCTCTTATCCCCCCCAGGATATCTCCCTCGCCCTGCTTGACGCCATACCGTCGAGGCCCAAAGCTAATATCGAACGGGTTGTCAGGTTCCCAGGGGCGTTTGGCACAGCAACTTGTGTTATATTGATAAGATGGGCATGTGAGAATGTGGAGAAAAGTTTCGGGACGATCTTGATTGTATTAGTCTCACTGCTGACTTGCCTACATTGACTTACCGTACTTCTCTGCACCCAAAAATATGTTCTTGATTCTTCAATATACTTGCTGAACTTAAAAACATTATCGCACTTGGTTTTT
>NW_026267189.1:106038-118228 GCF_000697945.3 Frankliniella occidentalis | reverse complement strand
CCCAACTTCTCTCCCACCCCTCGAGCGTTACGCTCTCCTCCGAGTGTGTTTGCCGATGAAGGGCTGTAAAAACCCCAGTATGCTGTCTTCCCTTGGCGCAGCACACGACGCACGTTGATCTCAGAAATTTAACATCTTATTTAATTTTTCCTTGCGGAGTGCACGTTTACATGACAGTGAGGCCTGTTATAGGTGTAGCGCTGATGAATCAAGTGTTTAAACCGGTAAGTACCTGCACGAGTTCACCTGTGCCAGTCACTATGAAAAATAGTCGTAAGTTTACAGGAAAATTTTCCATGATGTGAGTCCGTAAAATTACAACTTGAAATTGTAAAATTACAATCCCCTCCTATCGACTTGGAATTGATCGAGGAGCAAAAATGGTCCGCCGTAAATTTACAACATTATTTTGTAATTCCAAATTACAAGAAAAGTCGTAACTTTACGAGGAAATTTTTCACAGTGGTGTTTCCACTCCTTTGAACATTTCCTATGATAGACGCTCTCTATATGTTGAACAGTGAACACATGATTTATCTGTAAAGAATTCGTAAATGAGCGTGTAAATGCCAGTGTGTTGCTTGTGTTGCTGCTCCTTATTTTTCTGGCTGTGCTGTTTGGCCGGGCTCCTGGAATGACTTGAAACTCCAGAATGATAGTGGGATGGCACTGCCAGCAGTCCCGTCTCTGTAATCTCCTGGAGGAGCCTCTGGTGTGGGTGCAAGACGAAGTACGGTCACGGCACTGGTGGTGCGGTAATCTCAGCGCCACTAGGACGCTGCTGTAGGAGAAGGGGCAAGGCCACAGAGGTTTCTGTTATTCGCAGTGCACAGCTAACGTGTTCCCTGCGATGAAACCAGGAGGAAAACGCCCCTAATTGGTATACAATCCCACAGAACTACTTAAAATATCTTCGGCCATATTTATATTAAGTGAAGCTTCAAGAATCTTCTCGTGAAACCACTAAAAATGTGACTGTCATACACTTCCAAAAATGTGATTTTAGACAAGATCTCGTTTTTATCCCCAAAATTACTGTTAAAAATATCTTCGAGTCAAAAATTTGCAGATGCAATCGTAAACCATCGTACGCATAATGTTACTTGTGCAATTTAAATTTTTCACTGGGTCCTTACAAAGAGTGGTCTTCATATTACGAAGAATTGGGTTTGTAACGTACAAAGGATCTGGAACCACCACATTACCAACTGATTTTTTTCGTATTACAAAGAGCACTAGTTTCTGAACAGATGATGCGTGCTCTTCGTATTACAAAGCCAAACCAATTGTAATTTAAAGAAATTGTTTGTATTACCAAGGTTCCAAAAATCATTGGTACGCTACGAAGACCAGTTCTTTGTAATAAACTTACAGGGTAAATACGTGCGACACATTTGTTGAAACGAGAAATATTTCCCCTTATCTCTTCAACCTACGCGACTGTTTCTCGCAGTGGAAATGTAACACCTGCGCGCCGTCGGGGTAGGCCACCCAACCGGCTCGATTTGCTCCCCTTGGCGGTGCTCGGCCAGGTGAGCAGCGTCGTCGCCGCCGCCGTCGCTACCCCCCGCGTGCCTGGGGAGGGAGGGACGTCAAATGGGCGGCCTACCTTCCTGGCGCACAGCATTGGCGGGGGGCAGCGTGCGGGAGCGGGACGAGTGTGGACGGCTCATCAATCAGGGCGGCGCCGAGACGTCGTCGCGAAGGGACGGGCAGGAGGAGCCGCCAGGCGTGAGAAACTGCCAGCCCCGCTACGCACGGCGACGGCGTATGCCGTTGAAACGCGGGCGTCCGAAAAGGTTTTCCCTTCCCCCCCTCTCTCTCTCTCTCGTTTGCTCGTTCGCTCGCTCTTCCATCTCTCGCTCTCTCCGTGCGCCCCACACGCGACCCGATGGCGAGCTGGAGACGGCTCGTCAATCGGCACCTGCAGCGCCGAGCCTCGGCTGAGCCGCGCGTCAGGAGGCCATCCGCCCCGTGACGTCATGACTTACGGAGGAGCGAGCTGTCGGTGGTCGCGCGTCACGCGACACTGTTATCATGAGTTCCTTTTGGAGACTACAAAATCATTCGCTTTGCAATCACACAAATAAGCGTATTTCTTAGCAATCGCAAAGAAATGCTTGAATGTCTGCAGAGCATCTGAATTCTTCACAATTTGCGAGGTAAATTTCCTTGCAAGAATTCAACTGAGAAGGTCTGAGGTCTTTGGTTTAGGCGGGAGAGGTACCGCCGGGTGGGCAACCCTCACAGTCGTTTAACGAACGACTGCATGTGCAATTTGGCTCGTGTCGAGTTAGCCGGTTTCATCATCTTTTATACCACCCAGAGTGATAGGGCAACCTCGGCGTTTTAGTTGTAAAGTGCACCATACTCTAACAATTATTATTTCGTCTTACTTGACTCCGAAAAACGAAACTAAAACCGGAAAGGGGCCTACCTAGCAGCCCCGAAAACGCGCGATGCAATCAACGCTGCTACTTCTCTGGTTGCCGCCGTGCCCGGTCGGGGGGAGGGGGGCAGCAGCAGGAGAAAGGGGAAAGGCGGCGTATGATCCACGACTATAATCATCCTTGTCTTTAATACAGTAGGCGTAATTGCTTTCAAGCTAATTGCGAGCCCCTCCCCTCTCCCCTCTCCGCGAGTGGGGCGCGAGGAACGCCTCGACGCCCCCCAACCCCCTCTATACCTCCCCTCAGACCGGTACACCCTTTTATCACTTTTCCCGGTGCATATTTTCTGCTGCCGGCTCCGCCGCTGCACCTTGTGCCCCATTCAGGGTAGGAAAAGGGGCTTATCCGCTGGGCCAGGGGGAAGGGAGGGGGGCGTTCTTAGCGCGCCGTGAAAATGGGCGCCGCCTCCTCCGCCGCGGGGGTCTGTGTGGGGGAGGGGGTAAGGGGGTACTGTACGTCAACGGGGTTATCGCATTTTAATCCCCACAGAGGAAGCGAAGCGCCGCGGCTGCGCGCGCGCCGGGAACAGATTACGTTCGAGAGGCGCTTGATACGATACGCCCGGGCGGGAAGGGGGCGGCGGGACGCACTGCACGACATGAGGGAAGGGGGTGCCGTTTTTTTTAATGGTTTCCTAGTTTGATTTTGAGGGTCTTAGTGTTGTTGAGAAAGAGATTAGTTAACTATTGCCCCTAAAAAGACCAAGGTGGCGGCGGAAATTCAAGTTCAAGCTGTTGCCTCAACTTACCGAAAATTTTTAACAGCTTGCATGATTGTGCTGGATTTCTCATCTTAAACTCGTACTCTAAATAAATTGGGCTTTTGGGAGCTTCTGGGGGTTACTGCGCTATCCTATCATCGCAATCGAGTAAAATGCTTAAAAATATGGTTCACTGATTATGTGAGTGTGATTGCTGTGACTGCATCCGCCAGATAGTGTGTTCACGAGTTGTGGCCGCCTCGCAGAATTAAGTGTGGTTTTTCAGGATGAAACATATTTCATTATTTGTAACAGTTAATACACTTGACTAAGCAGCTCTGCTTTGGGTGGCTTAGGGTTAAATATTAATCAGCTCCATAAGCGACGCTCACCCAGAAAATTCAAGTTTGTTGGTGGAAACAAATTTGCCCTAAGATCATCAATTTTGCTTTTTAAACAATGCGTTTTTACAATAAAAAAAAATGTCTTACCCTTTCAACAGTGGGCCAATATATGCAGCAAACAAACCAACACACCAACACTTTTCAGACTCGTTAATATTCAGATGCAAATTTCTTAATTCAAATAACGTTGAATAATTTCAAGAGTGCAACTGCTGCAAGTTAAATACTAACAGTTACTTGCAGTTGCACACCTACAAGTGTTAAGCAGTTGCACACTTAGTTTATCAGTATACTGCCTTGTCTCGAATCAAAATCGATAGTTAGAACTTTACTTTAATCTCAGGAAACAGTTTATTTTTACTAGTGCAACACTGAACAAATCGATTATATGATCAGCCAACGTTTCCCACTGAAAACTCTTTTCATGCCTGTTAATGTAATTCTTTTCTGCCTGCGTCTTGGCATCGCGCTAACTCATATTACTCCTTTTTTTCTCTCCTTCTCTTCCTCTTCCTGAGGCGAGCACACACTCGACTGCCAGGCACCGCATGAGTCGCAATTTGGACCCTTAAGTTGGCAACACGGCAGGACACGCTGCGCCTCACCACACCCAAGCCCTGGAGACTCCACCCTTCTCTTCCACCCCCCTCTCCTCCCTCACCCTCTCACTCTCCCTCTCTCCCTCTTTCTTATGAGCCCCGCCCTTCCCTTACCACCCCTTTCTTTTTTCGCTTCACTCTCCAAATGCCCTCCAGCAGCCAGCATGTTAGCGATTGCACCGTCGCACGGCAGTACTGCAATGCCACGGGTCAGAGTTTGCATAATGAATAGTATTACGAAAGTGCACTATAGTTTTAGGAAATGTTGCAAATATACAGTTAGGGCGACAACAGCACTAGTGTTTAACCAAAAAACGGTCTCTGGCGGTCTCAATCGTATATTTCATGATTATTCCCGAAGGAACCATTTTTCAGTTTCCCGCACTCTAAATGTCTGATGACATTTATTGTAACTAGCATCGGACTTCTGACTTCTGTGAGCATAACTAAGTTCAGATGCGATATTGTAACTGTCTACTTACTAAATGTCTGTTTTGAGTCATGATATTTTATCTTACCCCAGTTATGCACTTGCGGTGCTAATAACAGATTTAGGGTTAAGATGCGTGGCTGAGTTGTCCTGCACTTAGAAGTGTTCAACTTCTCTGTTGAACACCTTCAATTGGACGCACTCTGTGTTTGAAGTGGGTTAAACACTTCATGTAGTTTTTTGTGTGCATGATCGTGGTGGATAGATTGACGCATGCAGAGTTATGCACAACTATTGTAATATTAACTGTGGGCAAATAGTATATTGAGCATGCACATTACTGGTCATAGTTGCAACTGTATAGTGGTAGCAGTTGAACACACACTTCTTTACTTATGAGTGTGTACATGTCTGCAGTACCTCCTGCATACATGAGGATGTACACACTACCTCCTGAAAACATGTGGGTATTCAGGAGGTACTGCTTACATTACACATTTGGGTTTCCAGAGCTTAACTTTTTTTTAGAGTGAGATTCTTACTAGGTGAGGTTCCACAGGCGTGGTGAGTGCCGACAAGTGAGGGCGATGACTCTGCGCAAACATGAAAACTTCACTACGTCTTCACTGTAAATATTTGTCCCTCTTACTATAGCATGCTTGGATAAAGGAGTTTTCAGCTTTAGGAAGTCTAGTTCGAGGTTCAAACTGTCATGCGGAGGTGCGGAGAATGTCATTGTGTAGCAGAGGAGGCGGACACCCAGACAGACAGACGCTGTCCGTCGCGCGTGGCTTGCGCGACGCCTCTGTCTCGCGTGCCGCGGCTGTGCCGGGCGCGTGTGTCTGTCCCGCTCGACTGGCCGCGGCCTGCTCATCACCAGGGGCACGCGCGGCCCAACCTGTTCAGCCGGAGCGGCGCGGGGGCGGGGAGCAGCAGGGCGCGGCAGGAAGGGTGCAGTATGCAACCGGTGATGCGGTGACCCTCCTACGGTCATGGTTGTAATTGTTTTGAGACAGAACTTTTCGTTTTGTCTCGTTTTCTTCGTTTCCGGATAGGTTCGTGAGATGAGCACTGCTACTATTCCTCCGGTAAAAAATTAACCGGACGTGTGATATAGCATTTTTGTTATCCCAAGTATTTGTAAATTAAGTCACCTTTTTTACCAAACAACAAATAAGTCTGTCTTTTTCAATGGTTTTATCTTGAACATGTAAAGACTCCATGCTACACGTCTACTTGGTGTGGTTAATTATGATCGTGCTCTATGCTTAATTCATCACAACTCGTTCTCTTTTTTAACATTTTTAAAATTATGCCTTTCGGGGGGGTTGGGTTTTACCTCTTGTCGGTTGCTCCGCGCGGTCAAAGTACCCTCCCCGGTGGACCGGTGTGTCGGCGGCCGAGCGTCGCGGCTGGTCCCATATGGCGCGCACGGCCCATATGCCGCACCCGCCCCGCGCCACACTTCGCCACACGTCGGCTTTAAAGTTTAAAAGGAGTTGCAGCCGTTGTCGGACTTAACGCTCGACGGCGCACGACGACTCAAGACGGTAGCGCAAGGTGTCTTACCGTCCCTTTAATGTTTAAAGATCCCCCCACAGCACCCGTCGTCGTCTTCTTGCCACCGGCGTCTTGGCGTCGGGAGTCAGCCGCCGCGTCCGCGTTGCTGTCCGTTGGGCCGCGTGGTCGCTCGGGGGTGACGGGAGGGGGAGGGGAGATGTCAGGGGCCCTGTTGCTATGCCATCACCCCCTCTGACCCCTCCCGCTCTCCCTGCGTGCAGTATCGGTCCGTTGAAATGTCATGTAATGATGGGTCGGGGATGGCCACTCGGTCGTTTGCGAAATTCTTTTACAAAACAACCTACTTAATTATCGGTATAGACACTTTGCCCACCTTCCTCGTCAATTTTCGTTTTGTTCTGATCTTAAATTGATGTAAATTTATGTCATTAGATGGTATTTTGTACTTCTTATAATTTCATGACGTCGATATTTTGTTGTAGCATACATAGTTTGTCATTTTGTCTTGGCGGGCGCACCACAGTGAGTGACAGAACTTAGCCTAGTGCGGGTTGCCGGTGCGGGTTCACATATTTTATCTTCCTCGACAATGCATGAAAAAAATTGTTGTTTCCCCGCCAACAGTAATTACCTCCACCATAAAGGAGCTCCTCGGAGTGGGTGTCTGAAGACGCTGCGCCGCGAGCACACGAAGCGCGACGGTGGCCGTTGGGCTCCAAACCACTGCAACGCGTATGGCTCGTTTAGATACGAACCGGTCCTTTCCTTTGGCTTTACATCAACTTAGAACCAGTAAGTGTAAACTTAAAATAACTCAGTTGTTTTGTTTTTCAAAGGTATTATATTCTGGTTGTGTTTTGGAGGGACATGAGTGTTTGATATCGTAAATTTGCGAACTTGAAACGACGGTTGAATCTACTCCATATCGCTATAGGTTTATGGACTAAGCTATGTGTTATTGCGCTTCTGGTCCCTTCACGATCCGCACTCGAATCATCCTGCAAATGATGTTTTGACAGTGTAATAGGTGGGGAAGCGCGCCGCGCACGTGGGCGCTGACTACTGGAGCGCATCTCCAGAAAGAGAGAGAGAAGGGGGGGAGGGAGAGAAGGGGCCATGAATGAGCTGTTGGGGGAGGTTATTACTGCGTCTTGATTCGGTCGTGTCCCTCTGTTACGGTTTCGCATGGTACCTTTATACAGCATCTGCATTAGGAAGTGAAATAATATTAGAAATTGGGGACCTTCAAAGGTTGTCTTCGAATTCTTCCTCGGGTTTGTCTCTCTTTTATTTCGCCTTGCTGTAAGATCACGTTCTTTCTCTTACCGCAGGACCACACAAGCGTGACTTGTCCTTCTCAGAAAACTCATTTTTCGGCTCGCGTCATTCACAACCCCTTTTTTGGTTGTTGATGGTTTTCGTTTTTTTTTTTTTTTTTTTTTGTTTTTTTTCGTTTATCATTAATTACTTTTGAGTCCTTTACTTTTGCTCTAGAAATGAAATGCGTCCGAATGGCATCTTATTGGCGCTTGCTATGTTTGTGCCCCTGCAGAAGGGGATAGGTATAAAGACAGAACGAGCGAGAGCGAGAGTATAGAGGCAGAAGCGATCCGAGGGGGAGGTCGATGGGCGCCCTTTATAGACGCTGTTTATGGTCAGATTATTGCTGCTGTAAGGGTGTTGTATTTACCGAGCCGTTCGAGTCGCCAGCTTGGAAGCGTGGTCGTCCGCATGGCATAACGTCAAAATTACCTTATATTCTGACCTGACCCTTGTAAGCTGAAAGGTAAAGCGAAAAGATGTCTCGCCGTTCTAGTCCTACTCTTAAATGCGTTGAATTTAGAGAAGGAAAAATATAGAAGCCAAGCGGATAAAAAATTATTAAATTCTATTTATGCTAATTCAAAAGAACACATTGTCGCTTGTTTTACAGATAATAAAAACCAGATACGTTGCGTTGCGTTGCGTTGGTACGTAGTGTTGTAGGAGGTCTGATGATTACGCAAAAACATGAATACTTTACATATTGTAGCTAATATTTTAGCGTGCCTTTGATCACCTCCGGATGTGCTTCTGCCTTATGAATCTGACACGCGGTTTTTTTAAATGCATATATGAAATGGTAAACTTCTTCCACGAAAAGCAGAAAATAACGTGATGTTTGTAACGTCAGGTCAGAAAATAAACCCGCAAAGAGTAATTAGTTTACTTCAAAATGTCATTTCTCGTGTTTATACGTTTTTACTTTCTAGGGTGTCATTTCGTCGTCGTCGTCGTCGTTGTTGGCGGTAACTGCTGCTTTGTCCAAACTTTTTCTTTTTTATGCAACCGGCTGAGTGTGCGGCCGCGCGAGGCACGTTACAGTCTTATGTGTCGTTCCGTAAGAACGCTACGCGGGGTTAAAAGTAAATAAAAGCGTCGTTGCGCGGCGCGGCCGCAAGGACGGCTCCTGTGTGTCCCAAGGTGTGTGGGTGTGTGAGAGAGAGAGGTGGCGCTCGTGTTGGTTTCACGACGCCCTATGTGTTCCGTTTGCCATGCGACGGCAAGCGTTGCTCCTGCTGCTGCTGCTGCTTTGATGCGGCTGATTTTGTGGTCCTGCTCGCTCGGCCATCGACACGAAACAGCGGAGAGCCCTCTTGCGGCCTGTAAACCTGATTGGACGCTAAGGATAGTGGCGTCGTCACGAAGCGTGTGCCAGAAATCAAAACGTGCTGTGAGGATCGAAAAGGGGTGGGAGGGGGGGTAGTAAGAGGGAATCATATATATTTTGCTCTTCGGCCATTCGAATTTTGCAAAAGTTTTCATGTTTCAAGTAGTCGACTTTAAACCCGCACTGGAAAAAATATTTCCTTCCGGGCACTAAGCGTTTGTCTATTACCGGGATGCTGCGTTTAGCTTTTAGCACTATAGACAAAGCGACCAGAAAGTTTCGATCTGGACACGAAACGTATTGCTCAGTCAGCAGTAATAAACTAGAGAAAAATTCAGTGCGAGCACAACAAAACTAAATTAAAAGGGTTCAAAGTCAAAATCGGTCAAAATGCAGCAATCTGTCTTGGCTTTGGTCGCCTGCTTCATTGAGATGCGACTGAGGGATTCGGGCGTGAACTGTCTTAACGGTGCTGCGCGGGTGGCTATTCAAACGACTCAGCACCGCGATGTACGAGCCGAGTCGAGGTGCGTTCCTTGAAGAGCCGTGGCAGCCAGGCAGCGGTAGGGGATGGTCGTAAACAATGTGACCGCCTGACCGGCATTCCGTGAAGACCATTACGCGGCCCATATCACGACACCTCCCCACGCACACACACACACGTGTACGCACGTGCACACACACACAAACACGCACGTACACACATTCACATAAGCGCGCGCGCAGTGTTGTTGCCCGATCCCGATACATTCTGGACACAATCGTGAGAGAAACCACACGGACTTATTCACAACATGCGCTTTTGCAAAGGTGAGTTTTCGCGCGCACGACAAAGTTTGAGGACTGCTGTTCTGTTTGTGTATGAGCGGGGGGGCGCCGTGAAGGCACTTTATGCCCTTGGAAATGAGGTTGGCGCGGCGCCGGGCGACGCCCTGCAGGGGGCCGTGTAAGATATCTCTCCCTGAGCGCTCCCTCGCGTGCGCCCTCCGTGCTCGTCACCCTACGTCACCCTACAGGACATCCAAGCGTCTGGGTGTCACACACTTGTAGGCGTGTAAATAATTTCCCCCCGTACACTTGGGAGTGCAAGCAAGTGAAATTCCCAGGAAAAGTTATGCAAGTGAACGACTTGGAACGCCTGCAAGTGTTCGCCTTAAACTGCAATCCGGTCAGAGGGATTTCGTGCTCGAAATAAGTCCTTGCCTAGTTAAAGCGAGCACTTTTAGCTCACCCTACTATTTGAGTCATGCATCGAATTCACATGTCTACTAGCACGTGACATTCTCACACTTGGGTTTCCTCTATATCCTTAACACACTATTTGCCCTCATCAATGAAATATTTCAGTGAATTTTTGCTGTAAGCTACGGTTAAAATTCATTGAAGGTTACGTTGATACACTCTGAAAAAAGTAGGTAAGTTTACAGGAAAATTTTCCTTGACGCAAGTTGTAAAATTACGATTTGTAATCGTAAAACTACATGCAGAATGTATCGACTTCAAATCCCTTGGCGAGTGATAAATGTGCTGTCGTAAATTTACAACTTAAATTATAATTCAAGCTTACAAAATTTTTGTAAATTAACGACGATATTTTTCGCAGTGTATGCTTGCCGATTCGTCGTACGGGGTAAATGGTATCAGATAACAATTAAACACACAAAAAGCATGATCATCAACTCACGCAGCGCTTGACCTGGCCTATTTAGTTGATGTGATAAGAAAAACGGCACAAACTTCCGGAAAATAAATCCGAAAAAGAAAAAAAAAATATAGACACGCGTAGGACTTGAGCCGCGAAACACCTGCCGCCGTGCGTGACGGCGTGCACACTTCTTTGCCCGCTCACTCGCCTCATACGCCCCACGGGACACCTTGGTGCGGCAGGGGCGTGACGAGGCGCGCGCAGCTCTGTGCCTCCCTACCCGGAAAAATCTTTTGAAATATTTTGCAATGTTATTTGCTAAGAAAACTTCTACGATGTTTGTAACACTATTTTCTCGCAATATCGGTGTAATTGATAGTGTGGTCCAAGGTCTACCTTGACTAAATGCCGGAAAGACGTTTTTTAAGGTGAGAGGGTTTAGATCAGAATATAAAATTTAAACACAACTTCAATTTTCGAGATTGAATTACAATGTCGACGGCCAAGTAGAAATCATACTGCTGACTGCGCAATTAGACACGTTTTTTTTTCTCTATTTGCTTTGTTTTACTAATATTATTTTTCATGTCTGCGAGCAGAGTGGTCAACATGCGGTGAAAGACGACTATGAATCTAGTCTCGTGTGCGTCTATGTTTAGGCGTGGTCGTCCCAGCCGCAGCGCAGCAGGCAGGCCTCCGGGCGCCGTGAACACACACACACACACACACACACACACACACACACACACACACAGAGTCGAGGTGGGGAGGGTGACAATGCGCCAAGGCACGCATGCGCCCGGCCCCACACGCAAGGTCCTTACCGCACTGTCTTCAGGGAGTCCCCAGGTGGAGGGCGTGTCCTGGCGTGGCGTGGCGTGGCGCTGAGTCCGAGCAATTCATTAGCGGGCCGAGCCCATTAGAGAAGGGACCTCCCCGGGACCTCAGCCTTACGTGGCACTTCCCTGCGCGCAGCACGACTCCCTCCGTCCCCACCGCGCACGCCTTGTGTGGCAACCACACCAGGTACCCGTCTATGGCTTTGTTTAAACTTTCAAATATGTCTCTTAAGAGTGGATGTATCCAGAACCGTTTCTCGTGTGGCTCGCTCGACGTGGAATTTTACGAGGATTGCGATAATGAACATATCCAATATCATTTGGTTTTCTCGCACAGAAAGTATTTCAAGTATTTTCCCCTTAAACAGGTCTTAGCGCCCCAGGAAAGGCAGAATATTACACCTTTTTGTTTTTCCAGTGTTGTGAAAAATGCTCCGCTGCTCACGCAAATCTAACACCACTGTGGCGCAGACCTTAAACTACAACGACTTTATGTACACTGACAGACGTGATACTTTGCCTTCTAAAAGTCTTACATTTGTTGAAGGTGATTTAGAAAACATGAAGCCAAATCGGCGCTTTCTTTTCTAAAGGTGCCCCGAGAAGTTCGCTTCCGCGCGACGCGCGACTCGAAGGACTGGTTTGCACATCCGACTCGCCACTGGCTGCAGCACTATTGTGCAGTGACTGCATAAGACTATAGGAGGTTCAGAGGGGAGAAAAAAGAAACAATGTGACTGCGTTTCTGTTTCCGTCGAGCCACTGCGGCTGTAAATAGCATTATCACCAACAACAGGACGATGGCCGTCGTCGACGGTGCGCTTGAGAAAATATGGAATCGAAGAAAAACCTCCCCTTCATGGACGCAACTGCCGTCGGTCGTCCCGTGAGATGCGTGGGTCTGGCGGCGCCACGCTCATGGCCCAGTTCTTGTCCCGCCCCACCCCGCCCC
>NW_026267189.1:96292-97263 GCF_000697945.3 Frankliniella occidentalis | reverse complement strand
TCTCTCTCTTTCTCTCTCTTTCTCTCTCTTTCTCTCTCTCTCCCTTTCTCGCACACACATACAAAATTTCATTCTACCGTCTCCTTTGAACAACGTGTGAAATGATGTGAAGTCGAACTTCAATCCACTTAAATTTGATTCCTTTCCACTCGTTGTCTTCTTCATTTGGGGCAGGCATCAAAGTTTTCTGTTTTCTGTTTTATATATATGCGGAGACGTTTTTCACCCTCTCATGGAAGCAAAGTATAAAAATTGAACAATGTGTTTTGTGCGTACAACCTCGAGCAAGCATCAGGCGCAAATTTCGTCCGTAAATTCTTGGTCGTGTCTAGGCTTACGGGCCGTGCGGCCCAACGCCGTGGAGAAGCACGTGGCCGCGGGGCCGAGAGCGCGCGCGTGCCGCCCGGGCGCGGTCAGTGACGCCGGGCTGGACGCGGCCGGACACGTGTGTGGGGCTCGCCTGGCCGGCCTGGGCGCGTCCAGCGCGGGCGCGGAGAAGCATCGTGTGAGGAAGAGAGCGGCGAGAGCGGCGAGAGCGGGAGGGGAAGGGTTGAACGGTCTTTTTCACCACCGGCGCCGTGCGGCTGCCGGGGCCACCCCTCCCCTCCGACGCCGGTCGCCGGCCCTCCCCTTCGCTGGCGCTGCTTCCCCTCCGACGCCGCTGTACAACAACCCCTTTGCGAAGAGGGTTGAAAAAGAGAACGCGCGTGGACGAGCGGAGGGGAGGGCGCCGTGCGAGTCGGGCGTAGCGAGAGGGAGGGAGCGAGAGGCAAGGAGAGGACCTCGACGCACGCAGAATAAGGGAGGAAAGGTAGGAGAGAGGGAGAAAGTGGCGCCTGGCTCTTCTGTCTCTCTCTCTCTCTCTCCCTCCGTCCTGAGGCGCGGGCGCTGCTTGCAGACTGCGCAGGTCCTCCTCCGCCGGCCCGCGCCGCGCCACCCCCGCCGCGCCACCCTCCCCCACGCCGCCGCCG
>NW_026267189.1:89191-91502 GCF_000697945.3 Frankliniella occidentalis | reverse complement strand
CCCCCCCCCCTCTCTCTCTCTCTCTCTCTCGCTGCAATCCATGACAAATGTGTGTATCTCTGTCGTGTCTGGCGGTGCCAGCCTCCAGACACGGGCGAGAGGGCCACCATGTGTGCGAGCAGGAGGGAGATAGTGGGCAGGAGGAGTTGTCTGCAGTGGCTCCGCCGGGCTCTCCGCCAGGCTCTCCGCCAGGCTTCCGCGTATCTCTGACGTGCGTTTGGTGCGCTCGATCTGCGCCGCTCTGGCCGTCTGCTTGCTGCATACAGTACTCTGACTTTTGCTTTGGTGTGTGTTTTCCAGAGGCGCGCCAGCTGAGACCGTAGGCTGAAGGCTGCGCAGTTCCGTCGCAGTGACAGCCTTCTACTCCGCAACTATCAGGTATGTGCCTCACACAGCACACATACATGCACAAACACACACACTCTTCTTGTAGTCTCGTACTACGACGCCCTCGCCTTGTGTTCGCCTCCCTCAGCCCCTTTCTTGGTCGCCCCGTCGTCAGTCTAATAATGACTACAGTCGCGCTTAATTCCCCTTAATCTGGCCGATATAATTATGGCAAACTATCCTCGTCGCTCCCTCCGGCCCTTTCCATCGTCTTCCTTTCACTCCCCCACCACCCCCTCTCCCCTCACCCCTCAGCGAAGTCCTTGCTTCTGCTGAACCCGGGCGGGGGTGTAAGTACCCACCCTTCCTTAGCGATCCGAAGGCGACGACCCTTCGACAAAGGAAACTTTTTGTGTATTTTCAACATCAAAGAAAAAACTAACGACACAGCCGGGGCTAAAAAAATGGGCATATTTTTGAAATGTGGTCATCCTCATATGACGCATTTTTCTTTTCAACTCACCCCCTTTCTTCCTCTCCGCCTCTCTCTCTCTCTCTCTCTCTCTCTCTCTCTCTCTCTCTCTATCTCTCTCACTTCCTCCCTCACAACTTTGTGGCGCCGTGCCGAGTGGGTGTGATTGTCAATACGGAGGCCTAAATTAGCATCACATTCCCGGTCCTCCCCCCTCCCTCCCCCTTTCACGCCCTCGGTCCATCTCCTTCGCTTGGCGTTGATTTACGAAGGAGTTTGTTCGTGCATTATCATTCCACACTTGTCCCCACTCCTCTCTCTCTCTCTCTCTCTCTCTCTCTCTCTCTCTCTCTCTCTCTCTCTCCATTCACACACACTCACACACTTCGACCTTGTCTCCCAAGATTAGCCCGCGCCCACCACCAGGGCGGCTCGCGCTACGAGGAAGTTAATGCCAGTCACGGAGGCGCATTGTTCGTAAGTGCGCCGCATCGTGTACGTATCCTACCGACGTTGCCCTGTTGTTGTTGTAGTTGTTGCTGTCGGGATCCAAGTCAGTCGCCCCTTCAGGACCGAGTCGATATGCTCGGTCTGTCTCTCTCGCACCCTCAGTCAGTCTGCCGCCCCAGTCGTGCAAGTGCATCTCTCTCTCTCTCTCTCTCTCTCTCTCTCTCTCTCTCTCTCCCTCCCTCTCCCTCTCCCTCCCTCTCCCTCTCCCTCTCCCTTGCACCCCTAACCCCCGCGTACTTCTGGTCCTACCCCCCAAACCCCTTCTGCCGGACCCCAAATGAATGGCGACAAGACATCTGTCGCCGCGAGGTTGACGACGACGATGACGACTTCGGTGGCATCGTCGTCCCGGCGGTGTCCGCTGTGGACGACGGCGAGGGTCACCCGGGAGCCGCCCCCCTCCGACCTCTGCGGCGGCCCGGCTGGACGTAATGCTGGCCATCAGAGTAATGCTGGCGAGGGCCAGGGGAGGGTGGTAATGGGGTGATTAGTGTGCACATGTGCCTCCCGGGGCCCGCCCCCGCGCAGCCCCCGCGCCGCCCCCAAGGCCACCATCAAGGCGGAATCACTCATCAGGAGGCGACTTGTGTCGTGGTGCGGCGCGCTTGACCCACATCTTGGGAGATTCTCCGGCCGCGGTATGTAGTGGCGCTGTGGAGAAATGAATGAAAATTAATTAAAGGGACCTTGTCTGGATTCAGTTTGCCGATCGTCGGAGGTGTTGGGGCGTAACCAGGCGGGTCTTATGCGTCCACGTGCCTCATGCCTCTCGGGAGCTTCCACCGTGTGTAGCCACCTACTCCTCCTGTAGATCGTCGTTTGGGTCGCCGTCGTCACCTTGGCGCGGGGGGCACGACCCCGACGACGGCGACCTGGGCGTGGCCAGGTGTTTACTGGCCGACCTCTCGACGCCTCAGGTAGCGCAAGGATAGAGGGGTGGAGGGGGGCGGTGCGCTAACTGCGTGCGCGCGGCTTAGGCCCTTTGTGACCGCCCCGCCCCAC
>NW_026267189.1:81188-89141 GCF_000697945.3 Frankliniella occidentalis | reverse complement strand
CACCCCGCCCCGCCCCAGCCCTTCGACGCCATTGGAGACGCGTCGCCAACGACGCCGACGCCGCCTCGGCATTGTCGGGAGAAAGAGAGGGATAGAGTCGGAGGGCAAAAAGACAGGAAGATTATTTCCCGTGACGAATCCTAATGGCGAAAACATGAACTGGAGTGTTTCCCCCATTCGCAACACACAGGCCTGCCAGGGAAGTCTGTGATTTGCAGCGGAATCGGCTGGGCGGGCAGGCCGCAGGGCGGGCAGGCCGCAGGGCGGGTCGGGAGCCGGAGGACGAGGAGTGCAGGAGCAGGGTGAAGGGGGCGCTGAAGACTCAAGTTCTTGTTCGGATATGCAAATGTCCGTACGAATGTCTTCTCTACACAGACTTATTTGCTGCTTCAGGATCTGATCATTCCTGCACATACTAATTCACTGTAAACTGGTTGGCGTTCTTTTCAGAACGCCAAAATTTTGGCGTGCAAAAGCGCCCTCTTCAGTTGAACGCCAATATTTTGGCGACATAAGACGCCAACCCCTTTACAGTGTTCGCTTTGTTTTCGGCGACTGGGTTTACTTATTGGTCTATGATAAAGTGGAATGCACACGACGGGCGCAATGCTCGATACTTTTATATTGAGTTTTTCCCCGCACTCGGAGCAAAGAAGCGGACTCGTACAGTAGTCTTCACACACACACACACACACACACACACACACACACACACACACATGCACGCCTTCTCGTGCTGCCCGCCGTTGCTCGTCCAACAACTTATTTCGAAGTCAATAATAGCCCCGGTGGTGCTGCTTTTGTTTTTGCGGAAGCGGTCCGTCGACTCGTGCGCCTGGAGCGGGCCTGGAGCCCGTCTGGAGCGCTCTGTATACAGTTGAAGAAGCTTCTATATGGTTTGTGGCGTCGACGTCGGCTGCGCTGCAGTTTGGAAAGTTCATGCATGCGTTTTGTTGGTTTGCTCGTATTTTTGTTGGTGGGGGTCCGCTACTGCCGCTGCTGTTGCTGCGGCGGTTCCTTTAGTACAGATATTGTTGCACAGCATGAGACGTGTATGTGTGTGTGTGTAAAAGAGAGAGCGAGAGAGAGCGAGAGACTAGGGGTAAACTTTCCGCATGCGCACTATACTAGGGCGGTAATGAAGGGGGCTGCTGCCGCTTTTTGAAATCTGAAGAAAATTCGCATAGACCACTTTAATTAACGGGAGGAGGGGTTAAGGGCGAGGCCGAAGGAGAAACGGACGGAAACGCGAAAAAAAAAATTGGGGAGGGAAAAGTTGCTAGATGCGAGGAGTGGTTTTGCGCACTGAGCCGATCGCTAGTGTGGTGCACCGAATTCCAGCGGGGAATAAATGAACAGAATTTACCAGCAGGCTTCATACCTAAGGTTTTCTTTGCTTTCTCCCTTTCTGTTACTTTCAGTTTGGATGAGACACTTCATTTGGAGCCAATACTGCGGGGGTGAGGCCAATGTTACTAAGGACGCAGACTTTGAATAGAGATAACAATACTGTGGAGGAGGTCCTTTCCTGCTGCAGCGCGCCATGTTGCTCCGTCGCGTTTATTTCGGCCTTGGTTTTTACGTTTGTCACCGGGGCCTGCTTTCTGTTGAGCTCCTGGAGGTAATGCTACAACCCCTTCCCTTTGCTTTTAACCTCACGGAAAAACGAGAGAGAGAGAGAGAGGATAATGGGTCCCAAGGCGAGAGCGCGCCACGTACACCTCTCTCTTTGTAGCACACATGTTTGGTTAATTAAGTCCCGACAAGGTCCTTTTTCCAGCCGCAGGACCCGCAGGAGCCCGTATAGGACCCTCTCAGACATTCGGCCGCGGCCAGGCGCTTTATGGACCCTGATTATTCGCTCGTTGGTCTACACTGCATTAGTATTTAATTATTCCCCGCCCCCTTTAATTTTGTTTCTTTTTCGAGCGCCATGCCCACACGCGTGTCGCTCGAGGCGTAACTATGTTGTGCCTCTGCGGAGAGGGTGCGGTCGTGCCACGCATGGGGAGTATTAACGTCCTTTGGGCAAAGGTAATGCGACACGATTTTTATTTTAATGTCTTATTTTCACTTTGATTTTGCTTACGTTTATTTTGTGAAAGCGACTGGGCCCCCCAAACGTTCTCCGCCCGTTCCATCGCAGTGCTCGGCGACCGTCGCACTCTTGACCAAAGTTTCGGCCCTGATGCTGCACCGCGAGATTTTCAGCGAGGTCTTTTTGGGGGACAAAACCTCTCAGGCGCTGTGCGCGGCAAGGGTGGTTAAAACTATAGAAAATGACACGAAAACAAACTTCGCTAAACTTTCCTCCTTTCATGCGAGGCTTCCCCGCTGATGGTGGTCGCTATGGCAACTCTTGGACCCCGGGCCGGGCTGGGGCTGCACGGGGTCGGGCCAGGCCGGCCGCACGGCGAACTCAGATGCAGATTTCTTCGTCCAATGGTAGTCGCTCTCTCTCTCTCTCTCTCTCTCTCTCCACTCTCTCTCCTTCACCCCCTCTCCCGCTCGGCCCCACCTCCCCTTTCTCTCTTCCTCTTCCTCTCTCGCTTTCTCCCTTCTCGGAACTCTCTACCCTTTCCTCTTGCCCGCTTCTTTTTCCACCCGGCGAGCGCAACGAGACTGCTTGGCCCGCTCCGCCCCTCTCCACCCAGTCCCGCCCCGCCACGGGCTGCTCCTGCCTACTCACTCAACTCTGTCAAACTAGACTCTGCGCAGCAGTAGTTTCGCGATGCAGTTTTGCGACCGCGCCCGCGTCTCGTATATGAAAAAAGTTGGTTAAAAACAAGGACAGCCTCTGACGGAAAGAAAAGTCATGGACGTTCTGCACCACCAAGGAAGTCTTTGCTCAGCACAAGTAGATCATCGGTTTGTTTTTGTTTTTGCCTGGAAAGATTTCAGTTAGAAACTACCCGTAGGTATTTTTTTTTTCATAAAAAGAAATAAAAATGGGCAATTTTAATCAAACTTCAGTGAAGATAGTTTTTTGACCCTTATGTGTACGTCATTGCAATTTGTTTCAACACACTCGTCTCATATTGATGCAATTTCGAACTCTAATTTATAGGGAAGGTATCTCTTTAAATGTGGTGTGGTTTTTGTGGTTTGTTTGGTGAGTTTTTTTTATAATTTGAAGTTTCCATCCGAATTTTACTTCAGCCACAAATTTGTGGCCACACTATGCAGTGTCTAGTCAACTGACTAGCTCAAGCTACCACATTGCTAGTGTATTTGTGCTGCACCATTTTTGTCACGCACTTTAAAAATAAAATAAAAATTCGCAGCCACCTGGCTCGGTGCCCGCGCTTCGGTCTCAGACCCCTTTCAGGGCCTCCTTTACCTCCTCCTCCTCCTCGTCCTCTTCGCCGAGACCGTGGCGGTGTATAAAACTTATTGGCGCGGGCTGGCCGCGCCCGCCCGCCTGCCTTGGCGGCCAAAGGCGCCTGCCCGCGGCCCGGCTCAGGCCCGGCCCGCATCAGCCATTCACTCTGTCAAGGCGCTCCAAAGATGAATAGCTCTACCGCTCGCTCCCGCCGCTCCTCTGCGAAAACTCGAGGATTCGACCCGATTCCGGCCGCTGCGCTGCTGGCGCTATGGCTGGCTCGGTCTGGATCGGGGAGGCCCTCTCCAGGATGGCGGACGGAACGGGGCAGGCTGACTATCGTCTCACTGGAATAAATGTGGTGCCGGATGTTTGAGAGGAGAGGGTTCTGCTGCCTGAGGCCGTGGCTGCCAGGCGGGCGGGCTTCGGCTGACTGGTAAGTTTGCAAGCCACTTCGTCGTCGACGTCGCCCCCTAAAATAAGGTTGGCAGAGATGGGAAAAAAAGTATGAAAAAGCTGTGGCGTGCAATAATTCATCATAGCTGCGCTAAAAAAGGAAGATTTTGTAGTTCTGTAATGCCTTTCTTGCAACCAGGAACCGGGCTGCCTCCTTTACAACGCCAGTTTGTCAAGCTTCCCCTCGCCCCTCTCTTTCCCCTCTCGCCCTCTCCGTTGTGTGTTTCCTTGTGCCGCTTCCTCCTCTCTCTCCCTTTCATCTTCATTTCATTTCGCTCCTTCCCCCTCCCCTTTCTCCCTGAATGCCTTTATTCCTTGGCTGCAGTTCGGCTTGCTTGGCTTATCATGAAGACGGCGGGGCCCGGGCACGGCCGCTCAGTCGCGTGAGGACCGGCGAGGACTGCGAGCCCTCTCTGCTCTGTTCAAACAAGTCTCGGTGCGGAGTTCGCCTCTCTTGCTCTCTTACACTGCTCCAAGATGCGTTGTAAGGGGGTGGGTGTCAGACTGGCGAAGCTGTCGAAGTCACGGGGCTCTGGAACTTATTACCCAGCCACCTTTAAGGCTATTTTAAGAGTTGAAGTTTACACGTGTACCTTTTATTGTAGTCTTTTGGAAATAGGGCAGTTATTCGACTTGCGCAACTTTCCTCTACGGTACCCAGGGTTAATATCGGCAATATTCCAAACTCAACTTTAACTTTTATTTCGACACGTGATTTAAGGTTCTCGTATTAGTAATAGCTCTCTTGCACTCGTTCTTGTTACAAGTTACGGGGTTCTGTGAACGTTTGAATGTTTCCTTTTCTTCTAGTGTTTTTGAAGGAAGACATATCTTGCACGCACAACGTTTGCTTGGGCATCTGAGGGTTCCAGCTGACACCTTTAATTCTACACCTGGAATTGAATTAGTGAAATTAGCAGTACTGAAATGGAAACATTCTGTGTTTTTACACAACTATCGTAGCGTGTGTCTTTGGTAAAATTGAAATCCTTATTTTGGGGATCTTCTTTTGACCGCCCCTGTTTGTCTATTAGTCCTTGATCATAACTACGCCGCTACAACGCGACATTCTATACGGCGAATAATTTTGTCGTCTGGAAGGCGTTCTTTAGCTCAATATAGATCGTACTAGTGCCTTTGTGAATGAACTAAAATTGCTAAAAATAGTACCTTTGGAAGTCAGTAAGCGCCTTTGTAAAGGCCCTAGATCACTAACGCCTCCTCTAAGGCACTAGATAGCAGTGGGACATAAATTTGAACTGATATCACAACAACCCATGGATAAAACATGTTTTAATAGTATGTTAGTGTTCTGGAAAGTAGACCCTTACCGTAGGTGAGTATTTTGTCGGTACACTGCCATTCAAATACTGTGACGTCACATTCTATACTGTGAATTGTGTCACATTATTTAGAATATCATACCTTAGAATGTGACACACCCGTGCATTGCTCTGCCCTCACAGGCTCAGTGCATAGGAGCGTACTTATGTCACATTGTGACACAATTCCCATTATATAGAATGTGATGACGTCACAGTATTTGAATAATAGTGTATCGATTGTAAACTTGGTTTTGTTAATTTTTGGTTCCACATTATATGTTAACAGATTCTATTGCAAACCATTATGGGCATATTTTTCAGGTGACCTAAGCTTCCACTTTTGTTTGCGGGCGCACCCTTAGAATGATTGACATTTTTCAAGAAATTCTTACCAATCCAACAGTTGGTGCTGGAAGTTTTCCGCCCTCAGAGGAGAAGGAAGCTGATTTTCCTCTCGAAACGAGATGAAAGAACGTAAACAGAGACTCTTTCCTTTCTCTCCTTGTTACCATTTTTTTTTTCATTTTCACTTCCCTTCCAGGAAAAATATGAGATGAAAGAGGAACACAAAGATGATGCTTTTATTTGTTGATTAACTTGGCGGTCCGTCGCCCCTTTCCCTCCTGCTCCTTCTAATCTGCTCGCGGGACTGTGAACGGGATTAGACTTTCTGCAGCAAACACGATAAAAAGGATGACTGGCAAACAAAAGGCGGCCAAGTTGGCCTGCGCAAGGTGGAAATGAATCTCATCTCTTTTTGGGTTACGCGCTGGAGCCACTGAAGCCGCTGGAGAGCTTCATTGGCCAGTCGGCTGGAGCGCATAATATCACGGAGATGCGCGCCACCAAGAATTAATTTCCATTCATCGAATGATATCGATATCACCGCGTCCCGCGCTTGCAGTCGGAGAGCTGCTTCGCCCGTCTTTTTGTTATCTAATTTTTTTTTCACAAACAGCTTCCTGCTGTATTTGGGCCTACTATGAGTTTCTCTCTAATATCTGGACGGAGGAAATGTTAGTCCTCATCCCCATTTTGTTAGGATTTGTGTAATCATGTTTATTCCTCGATACGCATTTTTATGATGGCACAGTTGCAAAACTTCAAAGGAACTCTTAATCTTTTGAGGTGTTGGTGGAATATCTGGTTCAAGGTAATTAAAAATGCAGGGGGGTCAACACTCACACGTGAGAAAAGCGGACCTTCCGCCTTCCCTTGTTTCCGAGCATGGACGGTTCCGAGGTCAATTTGTTTGTGTAGCAGGTTCCTCAAAGCGGATTCCCAACGTTGCTTTTTCCTCTTTCATCTCATTTGTCCTAGCTCATTTTATTTAATTTTTTCGCCTAGTCCTGGCTCATTATGCTCGAGAGTTCACAAGACAAACATGACGGGCCAATTTATTCCATCTATGTTATTTTTCTCCTTTTTATTATAATGTTAGATAAGCTGGTTCTCGGCGTGCCAACTGTATCCTGGAGGAGACTCACCGGGGCCGGAGTGTACCGGGGCGGGACGCCTCTGCCGGCGCCCGCCGCCGATGTGGTCCAGCAGCGCAGCATCCGCAGAGCTTCGGCAGGGCGCCGCGGCGCCGTGGTGGCGCCACTGGTTGGACCGGGCGCCACGTCGCGGAGATGGCGCGCGAGGCAAGGCGGGGCTGGTTCGAGGGGGTCTGGCGCATGCGCTCGGGCGCCGGTGGGTGGCGCGGGGGTGGGGGGAGGGCGCCGCGACGCCGCCGTGTGTGTGTGTGTGTGTGTGCGTGGGGGCGCGTGTGTGGGTGCGGCCATCTCCGCGTGGAGGGAGATGCCGCGGGTTTTTGCAAGGCCCCCGCCGGTCCGCTGCTGAGACGCTGCAATAAGGCCGGCGGGACCGTACCGTCCGTGCGTACGTGCCGCTGTGTTGTTGTTTTCGCGTGCTTTACGTCGCGCGCGTACGCGCTTTCGTGTGTGTGTGTGTGTTTACGTGTGTGAGTGTGTATGCGTGTGTCTTTGTGTCGAAAAGGTGAGTCTAAGGATACGCCCGTAAGTACTGTCAAAATTCTACGTATCGAGTTTTCATGCTTGTGACATTGGTTCGTGTCAGCGCGCCCGTCGGTGGCCCATATGGCGTGTCAATGACACTCGCTGTCCTAGCTGTCTTTGTAATTTGACAACATTTTTTTTGGTGACTGACTTCTTTCAAACGTTGTTGGAAATCTACAAATTCAAATCGTAGTTTTACATTATCTTCTGTGGCAAACTTCTTCGTAAAATCTGCAAACATATTCCTAGCCCCAGTCTCTGAATGGTGAGGCAAATTTGAAAAAGAGGACGTGTCTCTTCAAGGTAACGAGCTACCTCTGCCGGTCAGGTGGCTTGGAAGAAATTCTGAATTTGGGAATTATTGCATGTCTTCCATTCATCTCATCTTGGCAGGGGGGTTTGCCACGTTACAAAAACCTTAGTTCAGGTGTTGTTGGGGTCATTGGTCAGACAAATATCTATAAAGTCCAATAAAGGAGGGGGGGGGAGTTCTACTGTTCGGTTTGCTAGCCTTTAAGTGCCCAAGCTCAAGTTTCTGGCATATGTGTTCCTCAAAGATGAGGCATAATCTGGTCTACGTTTATAGTCTCCTTAACTTCTAGTTCAACACCAGGTTATTGCACGTTAATCCTCGTCAACGTCTGAAGCCACTGATCAATGCTCGAGGTGAACTCCTCCAGGTTTTCATGTTCAAACTTTCCGCCATACCTGATGCTCCCATATACATTTTGCAATACAACCTGGCCAAACTCAAGCTTGCCAGTTAGGTGACATTAATTGTTGTCACCAAGAGATGAAGGGATAGTTGTCGTGGTGGAGGGTGGGGTGGGGG
>NW_026267189.1:79548-81138 GCF_000697945.3 Frankliniella occidentalis | reverse complement strand
CGTGCACACAAAAATGCACATAAACGAAAACAATTGCCCCTCCGTGCACCCATTCCCCCACCTCTGACTTTAAAAAATGGTTAGCTCGCGGTAAACACTCCTTTCCATGTTCACTATCGTTTTGTGCATGTGGTTGAAACTACTTTGAAAACACAACAGCACTCAACAAACTATACGCGCACATTTTCATGTCGAAAGTGGTAGGGGCAGACGACTAGAGGCGGCGGGCGGCGGGCGGCGGGCGGCGGCCCGGCCGGAGCAGCCGCCGGCAGCCGCACACGACGAGTGGGGACGGGAGACTGGCCGCCGGCGAGCGAAAGGAGGAGGAGGGGGAGAGGGGGTTGGGCCGGTCGGGCGGTGCCGACCCACTGAACGTGGCTGACCCCCTACACTATTTACAAAAACTTCATTTAAAACAGCAGATGTACATACCGCTAGCTGGAACACTTTGAGCTGGCGCAGCAGCAACTCGTCCCCCACCCATCGGAAAGCTGGAGCGAATCGCCCTCGCGCAGGGAGCGACTTGAGTCTAACACGCAGTTCTGGAACTTAAAAAAAATAAAATTAGAAAACGTGAGCAACCGTCACAAATTTTAAACTCACCACGAATTTACTCCACTCACCTGTCACCTCAGCAGATCTCGAAATCTCGAACAAGTGATGCAGTCGCTATAGACTCTCGGGTCTTGGCGCCAACTGTCGTTGCTTTCGCTCCGGCGGACACTGGCAGTCTGAATCATGCCCCCCCCCCTCCTCTCCCCTCAAGATGCGACGCGACCTGCGGTCCAAAGGGGATAACTCGAAACGGAACTGGGCAAGCGACTGCTGGCTGCAGCTTGAGACGCTGCGCTGGGCCGTGCCTCCCAGCAGGAGAGCGGTGGCGCAGGGGATAGCGCTCCAACTTCTCGCACTGGCGTGTGCGGGTTCGAGTCCGCCCGGCGGCAAACCAATTTTAGTAAAGTTTCTCTCTCTCACTTACGAGCGATAGGCGAGCCAAGTACATTCTGAGGTTGATTCGACACACAAGTTCTCGGCGAGGAGAGCCAATGAGCGAGCGCAAGCGGGGATCAAGTCAAGCGCAAAAGTCAAGTACAAGAGATCAAGCCCGGCACTGGGATTGAATCAAGAACTCGCTTCTCTGGGTGGAGCAGGAGGCCGAGGATGAGGCATCAGACGCCGCAAATGAAGAGCGCTCGCGCGGTGCGGCGAGGCTGGCCGGCCAGGGGCTTGAGATATAATTATTCTCGCGGAGGGAAAGAAAACAACAAGGTTTGGCGGCCGCCGGTGGCGGGCAAAATAAAATAAAAACAACAAACCGGCGCGCGATAGTTAGGATGCATGTTGACGAAAGTAGAGTGCGGCGGCGGCGGCCCTAAAGGATTGGGCCGGGAGGGAAAGATGAACGCCACAATTCGCGCGCGGCGGCCTTCCCTCTCCTCTCGTTTTCTCTCTCTGTCCCTCTCGAACCGTCCGTCCCGCGGAGCCCCCTCCCTCTCTCTCTCACTCATCATTAAATGTCTAGAAACGCCTTTGCAAGTGGGCGGGGCCGGCGGGTCTTGAGCCGGCCGCCGCTGCAGAGCCTCGCCCCCC
>NW_026267189.1:76012-79498 GCF_000697945.3 Frankliniella occidentalis | reverse complement strand
GGACGATCCCCTGCCCCGCCGCCACCCCCGGCCGCCCCGGCCAGGCGCCTCGCCGTGGCTTTCGCCCAAGTCCCGTCTTGGCGCCATACAGACCGCCTTCAGACTCCGGCCCGCGAGGTTCGCCAACCGGCGTCGAGACCCCCTCGGCGCATTCGCGACGGGGCGCACCCGCGTCCGCGCGGACCAGTACGTGTGCGTGGTTGGTGGATATAACGTTGGACATCGCGTGGACCGGCGCCCGCTGGACTAGTGCCATACCGCCAGGATGCGGCCCCCGCGCGCCGCGGCGCCCTGCTGCTGCCGCCGCTGAAGTGCCTCGCCGTGGTGTTTTGTGGACTTAGTGTTGTGCGCCGTTGGTGGTGGAGTGCGTCGTCTGCTAAGGTGAGGCTGCCTAACCGGTCCGGCGGGACGACCTGGACCAGCATCCCAGCGGCTCCGCGCGCGCACCGGCACGCGCCCAGTGTGCGGAGCGGCGACGCACGGTGACGACGCACCGGCCGAGGCCGCCGTCGACTGCGCGCGCCGTGCGGTGTCCGAGGCCCTTGTCCCAGCGGCTCCTCTGTGCTCGGGCCCGTTGGCGGCCTTTTCCTTCACGACTCTCGGACACCGGCCGTTCTCGACCGACTCGATCACCGGCGACGACAACAGTGGTGGTTGTGGTGGTGGTCAAAACTTCAGTGAAAATGTACATCAACGAAGTTTGCCTGAGCTGCACGCCGAGTGGCCACAACCGCTCAGTGGTGCTCCGCTCCGAGTTTTGCACGGACTGCTGCTCTTGCTCTCAAAGTTGTCAGTGAAAAATGGGCGGGCTCGTTCACCGCTGACCAGTGTTTGATGTTGTGCGACCACCACTGCTTTGCGTCGCCGGTGTGGTGCAGTGCGGGGCTCGGCTGTGCGTCGTCTTGTTCTGTGTGTCGTCGCCCTTCCATCGATGTACGGAAATAAAAGTGGTGTGGTGTGCGTGTGTTCGCGATTGTGTCCGTTTGGCATTTAGAATACTGCGGCATAGATGGCAGCGGGAACGGTGCTTTTCAAACTTATCGCTGCAAACTCCGGCATATATCTGTTTATCATTTCTTTTGCGAATCTCTCATGTATTTGTACGGCGCCTCTTCAATCATGATTGCTCATTCCTGCTTTTGGGTCTGTGCGTGCCGACGCTGTTATCGTGAAACAAAAGTTTCCGGTTTCCGCTGAAGTTTTTGCAAACGCGTGTCGCAGCTTTTAAATTTACAGCCAGCTGTATCGCATAGCGTCTTAGTTATTCATATGCCGGTCTCCGAGGGCAAAACGATGAATATGGAGTACGGGGTCCGGGCGGACGGGTGTTGTTTGCTTCCGCTGCCGACCGTACCCATCTTTTTGCTCTGCGGAACGCTGTTCGAAATATTTTGCGGGATTGCGGAGGAAAGTTTGAAAATCACTCTGGTCTGACGTTGCGTTGTCGGGGGTTGGTGCCGCAGCGGGCTCGTCCGGCTGGGCGGCGTCCGGCTGCCCGCCGGCTGCCGTCGCCGTCGCGCTCGCCCCGCTGGACCAGTCCGGCCTGCCGGTCCAGCTCCGCACCCAGCCTCCGGGACCAGTTTTCAAAACGAGATTTCTCCCCTAAACCCCAAGCGTAAAACGAAAAAAAACGAAAGAAAAATTATTGTGTGGCTGCGAACGACATATGGGGGCATAACATTTTTTCTGTGTTAGGATTGTGAGGGAATTATTTACAGTTTTATAGTTTAGCGCTGTAACGCTGCGAAACTTAATGCGCAGTGAATGTCGTGCACGCGATCATATTTTGCTGTCAAATACTCTAATTTTTTCTCAGCACAAAACGAAACTCTTCGCTTTAGTGCTCATTGGTAAAACGCACAAGGCGTAAACTTGTTTAGCTTCATATACGCTGTAGTCTTGCTATGATCTACCTCTAATTGCACTGTTATTTATATTTTTCCGTTCGAAACTATCGCCATTCCTGTCTTGATACGCTCTAAACATGCCAAATATCATTGAGAATATAGTGATCTAGCGCATCCATCGGAAATACTGATATGCACACTAACTGTATTTGTATGTTGTTCCATTTGTACGAATTTAATCGATCACTGTTTTTTGGCACATTTCTACGTAGATTTGAACTTTTTTGTGCATTCATTTCTTGGTTTAACTCAGCACAAAAGTTTGCAGAAAATCACAAAAACATACAAATACAATTAGTGTGAAAGACGAGGTGAAAGAATGCCCTGAGGAAATGGCGCCTTACTGTCATTTTGCAGCAGATCTAATTACATAAACATACTGAAGTCTCCTTGTTGCCTTCGGTCATATACCTCATGGCGGGCCTCGCGGTTATTCAAGTCAAGGTATGAGCGGCCCATGCACTTACGGTCCGGCAGTCTGCCAAACGTCCTCCGGAGCTTCTTCTCTTCAACTCCATCCAATCTCCATGACGGTCCTCTCCATGTCAGCCGCACTTCGCTCGTCCAAGACAGCAGCGCAGCCCTTTAATGAAGCTTTATGCGCCTATCAATCTTAGCTCTGCTTGAGTGTGCTCTCCTCCTCCACCACCCCCTCCTTTCCCGCTTCGTTTGTCGGCCACTCTCCTTTCCCCCCTTTACTTTCCCCCCTCTTTGCGCTCGGCCATCCCTGGCGTGGACTTGATCAAGGCAACGAGCGCCATGTGGAGAGAGAAAGAGAGAGAAAGAGAGAGAGAGAGAGAGAGAGAGAGAGAGAGAGAGCAAGAATTGGGGGTGGTGGACGCGGTTGAAAGTGGGGGAGGATAGGGGTGGGGTTGGTGAATCCGTCCAAGATAGCCAGACAGCCCGCTGCCTCCACTGCACTCATTAGGTCCGAGTGAAGGAAATCACCTTAGCGAAAGTGATTACGGTTTGCTTGTTCCGCTGTCTGATGTGGTTTCGGCAGATTGGAGAGCCTTTTTCTTCACGAGATCATGACGACATCGAGACTAACAACTTGACTAAAAAGTGATCATGCAATTTTTCTCCTTAATGATAATAATGTGAGATTATATTCAGAGGTAATACGTTACAATCTGACAGATTCGGCCAAAATTTTCAGAATATATTGGCCTTCAGAGTTTTCATTGCATAAATGAGAACTTACTACCGTTTGTTTAAGCCTGACAACTCTTATTGAGTTTTAAATTTATCCATCTCCCCCTACGATGGTACATTGTTAAAAGTTAACACGGACTATTGTCCGAATGGGTCCTTTTTTTCTCGTGTTTTTTTTGTCTACATTGTCTCGTATTGTTTCTAATTGTTTCTTCTGTCGTTATCAAATTTGGCCAGTTCTACAATCCTTCGGTTAAGAAAAACCGTTTGCATATGACATACGTAATTTGAAAAATAAAATTGCGGCAAAGCTAGTTAAATAAAGTCGCGGGCGTTTGTTTCAAGGCCGCTATCATATCGTATCTTGGGCGGTGGTAACCAACCCATTAGTGAATGTGTGTTCTGTGGTGAGGGGGAGTCGGGA
>NW_026267189.1:75297-75717 GCF_000697945.3 Frankliniella occidentalis | reverse complement strand
ATAATAATAGCAGCTGGGGGCGGGTACTTCTCTCATGGGTCATGATGTGTATCTCTCCTACCCTCGGGTCCAGCGCAGCATGCGGACCGCCACGGTGGCTCGCCCTGGCGGCTGGACCCCGCGGCTGGAGGCTGCGAGGATCGGCCGCCAGATCGCGCCGTGTGGTGTCGTCCGTGAGGGGCAATGACGAAAATAAAAGTGGGTTCATAAAAAGACGTCGTCGAAAAAGTAAGAAGGGCGCGGCGGTACATTCGAACCAGCGTTTCTTCAATTAGAAGGGCCACTTGTGTGTTTGTGTATGTGTGTGATATTGGCCACGCCGACCGCGGAGCTCCAGCGTGGCCCCATTGTAGCGATGTTTGCGTCCGTTTAGCGTCGGGGGGTAGGACTGGGGCGCGGGGTTGGGGAGGGCGAGCCGAG
>NW_026267189.1:74703-75247 GCF_000697945.3 Frankliniella occidentalis | reverse complement strand
GGGGGGGGGAGTCCGCGGAAGGGTCCACGGAGGTGTCGAAAAAGTGGCTTTTTCGGGGTGGAGGAGGGCTTTAGGGTCTGTAGCCGCCGCACGCGCTGCCGGCCGACGAGGTTGATCCTGCGCCGCGCGGTGTGGCGCCTCGTTCACGAGAGGGCACTTGGCGTGCACCGCCACGACGAGGAGCGGCAGAGGAACGCGGACGGCGCCGCGCTGCTTAAAAATGTGCGGCAAACGCGCTCATAATCACCATTATTTTCGTGTTATTTTCTTGTTTTGACTTGGGTCGCTGGTGTAGATTTGGGAAACTTAGTGACGCAGACACGGCAAAGCTAGTTTAGTTATGAGACTAGTCGACGGCGAGCCCTTCTCTAGGACCCTCTCTTTCTCCTTCTCCCTATCGCCCCCTCCTCTCTTCCTCTCTCTGTCTCATTCTCTTTCTCTTACTGCTCTCCCACACGAGGGACGTGGTTCACACGTATGCCTGCAAGGCGCGGTGCAGCGTAGGGGTTCCGGGGGCAGCCGGTGCTCGGGGCTGTAAGCTGCC
>NW_026267189.1:69222-74128 GCF_000697945.3 Frankliniella occidentalis | reverse complement strand
CTCTCTCTCTCTCTCTCTCTCTCTCTCTCTTTCTCTTTCTCTTTCTCTCTCTCTTTCTCTCTCTCTTTCTCTCTCTCTCTCTGGCTCGCTGCCACGTCTCTCTGGCACCCCGATGACTCCTGTCTCTCCGGATCCCGGGCAGCAGCAGGATGCTCGAATCAGTCGTTTGTTGTGCAAGGCCGCGGCAACCGGGAGGACTATACTTCGGGAAGTTTCGCACACGCACACACCCACACAGCGACACAGCGTTGGGCGCCTCTCCCACCCGACTTACGCCCGTGGTGCTCGCCGGCGGCGACCTTGGGGCGGCTGCCTATATGCTCCGGCCCGGCTGGGCGTGACCTCGCCTGGGCGGCACTTTGCCGCTTGCTTATACGCCCCCGCGCCCTCTCCTCTCTCCCGCTGCCTGCTGCTCGTCCTCTTGTTGTCCAGTCCGATTTCGCATTCTTCCATCAACCGGGCCAGACCGCCGGCCGTGTGCCCCCCTGAAGGTCACTTTGGGCTGAGCGTGCGAGATGGCGGAGGGGAAGGGGAGGGGGGGTCGTCCTCACTGAGGCGAGACGCGCCGTCGGGGCCCACCTGCCAGGGCCCCTGGGCCCCCTCTGGGCCCCGCGGACGGCGGCCCCGCAGACGCCTGGACTGGCCGGCGCGGCTGGCCAATGGCGCGGCCCCCTTGCAAGGCCCCCGCCCCCTTCGGCCCCCCGCGGCCCCCCGCGGGGCCCGGCCGCTACGCCCCGGCGGTCGCGCTGCCCGCCGCTGCTCACGCGAGCGAAGAAAAGGCGGGGCCCAAGTCGATACGCCCCGCGAGCCCCCGGCGGCACCATGGCGGCGGCGGCCGCGCGGCCGGAGAAAAGGAAAGGTACATTATTACTGCTTTTTCGTTATTAGTATTATTAACTGCGAATAAATAACGTGAATTAATTGTCCTGTTGTTATCATAATCTAAAAAACTGTCTCTTTCGGGCATCGCGTGTCCTCCGGAGCTGCGGAGCCGCGCGCGTCGGGCGCCCTGTCGATTTCGCTCGGACCGCCCCACCTCTCCCTCTCTTCCCCTGGTCCTCTTTTTTATTGCAACTTTGTTTCCACCTTCGTGACGTCCTCGCTGCCATACATTGTCGCGTGTATCTTAGAGGCGATCGCAACACCGCTGCGCACCCCGGGCGCAACCACCGCCGCTGGCAAAGAATAGAAGCGAAACATAAAAAAACATAAAAAAAAGGACAGGTTCTAAAAACGGAGGAAAAAAATCGCGATTCATAGAAAATGGGATTTTTTTATGGCCATTTCTGACGGTAGAACTTGTAGGTTGACTTGCCGTGCGGAGTATCGCGGTCGGCTCATCTCGCGAGCTATGCGTCATTTCCTCGGAAACATGTCGCCCGGCTGACGTGTCCGTGTACGTGTATTTTTTTCCTCCCGTATTTTTTTTTCTTATTGCGCAGAAATGTGCCACGTCCTTCTAGTGTAATGATGATCTATCCGTGCTGTTGCGTCCTTGGTGATCCCTTTGCTCCCGCTGGTCCGCCGGCCACTAATGACCATACAGCACTGCTTTGTGACCACCGCGAGGAGCTTCGTGCAGGAACAGTATCACGCGCTCGAAAGTGGCTTCATTTTGTCATTTTATTATGTTTTTGCCCTTTAAATTTTTTTTAAAAAAACAACTTTAATACTTCATGTATTTATGCGAGCTCTGAGCCTGGGTCGGATGCTCAACGTGCCCGGTGCCCAGTTCGCTTCCTAGAAATTTCAGTAATATTTCGCTGAGGTCTATTTCCTTGCTATCGTTTGTATGCCGAAAATACGGCGAATTATTTCTTCGTTTTTCGAAACTGTCATTTCTTTGCCGGTATCCTGTGCCCCCGCAGGTGGGAGGGCCTTGGAACTGGGCGGAGCGACAGGGCCGTATGGCTTGGCCTGGCCCCTGGCAGGACGGGCCGGCCCACTACCAGGTACTCTCCGCTCTACTTCACGGTCCAGGGACCTCGGTAACCTGTGCTAGCCAGCGCCCAGCATCAGCATCCTGTATGTCTCCCCCGGCGGCTTTACGTCTCCTTCCCTCCACCCCACCCCCTCATCGCCCCGTTTTGCCTCTCTCACTCCTTTCAACTTCCGGTCGGCCTGCTAGACAAACATGTCAATGGCGATGGGACCCCCCAAAAAAAGAGATTTTGCAGTAGGGGGGAAGTAGGAATTTTAGACAGTCCCCAAGACTGTCTCTCCCAGAAGGTTTGTTTTTCTCCTATTAACTATCTCTACTTTGCAAAGGACTGACGCACCCACCTTAGCAGCTGATGCACTTACTAAAATCAGTTTTTTAAAGAAATATCTAACAGTGCAACGTGTGTCCAGCTCAGCCGTAATTGCAGCAGGGAGGGTGGCACCGGGGAGGGACGCGCGACGCACACCGTCTGTGTTTAGTTTTCAGGAAATATTCACCCTCGCCCCTCTGCCGGGCGGTCACGTGTGCCGGTGAACCTCCCCCGTGCGGCTCTTATCTGCCTCAAGATAACCGGCCGCGACTGACTACGTAGTATCGACCGCATAGGACGGCGCACAGCGCGGCTTTGCGTGTTATGACGCTCGGCTATCTATCTGATTCTCACCCCCCGCGCGCCCCTCTCCGCCCGGCGCACCTGGGGGAGCGAGCTAGCCGGCCGAACAAGGCGTCTTACTGTCTATTAGGTCGCCGAAAACGTTTGCGCAACATGTTGAACAGGGGGGGGGGGCGGTGCTGTCCACCGAGGGTCGACGAACTCACCCCACGGCGGGGCGTGCTATAACGCCTTGGACAGAAATCGTCTTTGAATGACCGAGCACGTATAAACAGGTCAAATCTACCAAATCCGTAGTACCGCTGTGGCAGTCTCTCTCTCTCTCTCTCTCTCTCTCTCTCTCTCTCTCTCTCTCTCTCTCTCTCTCTCGCTGGTGCGCTCTCCTCGGCGTCGCGGCTACACGTCAGCCTGCCATTTGACGGCCGAGATGCCTGCGAGCGATTGCAGGTGTAGTGGCGGGCCGGCGGCGCGGGGCGTTGTGACGTGACACTCTGTTCGACCGCACACCGGCACTTGTATGGTCACCGGTGAGGACGAGAGAGAGAGAGAGAGAGAGAGAGAGAGAGAGAGACAGAGACAGAGACAGAACTGGGAGGCGGGGTGATAACTCAACGTAGCAGTCAGGTTTTTCTCGACGTATGCAGAAAACGCCTCCGTTCCTGTCATAGGCCGTCGTGACATTTCAAATCGTCATTCCAAATAATTGTGTTAACCTTCGAAAAAACCCTCTCAACTTCCCTTATCTCTTGCGCCCCGTCGTATAATTTTGGACCGCACGGTAAAAAGAACATCTTGGAATTCAAGTAGATTCCTTGAAAACTGTCTTGAAAACCAAGTAGATTGCTTGAAATCCAAGATGTCATTTTTACCGTGCGTACTGTACCGTACCACACATGCTTTCAAGTCTTCTGGTGTGCCGTTTGGACCCCACACACCCTTATTGTGAATCGCCTTGCGTCTTCCGCCCCTCCTAATCAAATCCCGTCTAATCTAATTTAATCGGAGGTGATCCATCGGCGACCCCCAACAGCGCCCGTATCACACATGCCGATCGCTTAGTGGAGGAAGATGGCCTTGTGTGTGTGTGTGTGTGTCCGTCTTGGGGTGGGTCTAATCGAGCTCGAAATTACCGTGGGGCTCTGCTGCTGCCGCTGCGCCGCCATGTGAGGAGGGTGTTGGACGTCGTGTGGGGGTGTGGGGTGAAGAAAAGGAGTAAGCCACGCGTACGGGCATGCGAAGCTATTTAGGAGTTGTTGTGCAGCAGCAGAGGGCCTCCTCCTTCTCCTTGTAGATGCGGAGCCGATCGCATTTGCGCCTTGTCACCGCGTTTGCTGCTGCTGCTGCTTTTGTTTCGTGCCAAACACACACTCTTGCGCCCTGAAACGTGAGGGTAAATGGGGGGGGGGTCTTTTTCTCCTCGCCAGATGTTGGCGCATCTGCCCCCAAAGAGGGCCGCCTATCAGGCCGTGCGAAGCCCAAGCGATAACCGCACGAGTCGTGTCTGGTCCAGGACTAATTACTCTCTGTGTTTTACGCCTTTAGGACGCCCGCCTCTGCGGCGAAAATGATGGTCTGTCCCGTCGCGCCCTTTCGACCTTTTGGCTGAAATGAGCCACCAACGACATCATAGCTAATTTCATTGTGTCGCTTGTGGCGCTAAATGGAGGTTCAAATGGAGGTGCAAAATTTTGCAGGTACCGCTTGTTTTTGTTTTGCAAACAAGTTGTGACGTGATTGTGTGCGCTTGTGTTGCGATTGTGAGGGATTGTTTCGGATTTTGTGTGATTGTGTCCGATTGTGCCATGAATATTTAAGAATGTTTTCCCCAATTTACACATATTGTGTCCAGTTCCTCGGGCCTTACTTTTGTACCCCCCTCCCCCCACCTCTTCCTCATCCTTGAGATGTGTGGCGGTGTCGAGTCGCGAAGGGCAACGGGCTGTCGTGGGCGGGGGCCAGACGAACCCCAGCCTCAACAGCCCTGCAGTTTCGGGACCATCAGGCCTAGCCTAATGGAATTACCCTCAGTTTTACTGGAAAAGGGGGGAGGGGAGAGAGAGAGAGAGAGCGAGTAATGGAGGGAGAGAGGGAGAGAAAGAGGGAGAGAGAGAAGGGTGGTCATTCTTACTGGACGCCCAAGACACACACGCCCTCCCAGGGGCGGTGCCGCCGCCAGCCAGGCGACGCTCAGCTCAGGCCGAACCTCAATTTGATTCTAGGCGGGAGTAAGGAGTAAGGGGCTGGAAGGAGATGGGTGCAGACGGGTGAAGGGGGTCGAAAAGAAAGAGGGCGGGGGGATGAAAGCCGCGGAGGACAGGAGGACGGTATTGGAGGAGGAGGAGGAGGAGGAG
>NW_026267189.1:67527-69172 GCF_000697945.3 Frankliniella occidentalis | reverse complement strand
GCGGGGGCGGCGCGGGGGCGGGCGAGTCGCTCTCTGTGAAGTCGTGCCGACGGCTCGGTGTCGCCAGGGCTGTTATTGTTCTCCTGTGTGCCAGCGACAGTTGTCTCAAGAAGCGGAGGGAGTGAGACGGACTGCCGGTGCGCCGAGTGGCCGCTGGAGAGAGAGACAGAGAGAGAGAGAGACAGGGAGACAGAGACAGAGAGAGGTGGGGCAAAAGGGAAGGGCGGATAGCTAATTCAAAGGCGGCGGTGCAAGTTGGCACTATTGTGTGAAGACTCGAGCCTAGTGCCACTTAGTGATGCCGGAGGGGGGGGGGGGTACACATGTGTGAGACAGAGACGGGCCGAGGCAGGGAAGGCCGCAGCTACTCCGCGCAGGAGGGAGACAGAGAGAGTCAGTCGGGACTAAGAGAGAAGGGGCAAAAGAGAGAAGGGGTTATGGGAAAGGGAAAAATGGACGTGGTATGTGTGCGTGGATGGGTGGGGCGGGCGGGGGCGGCTGCTAGTTGTGCAGAGTGTGCCCGGCGGAGAAGTTTGGCGCAAGTACTTGTCTTTTATTGGCTCTAGGCGGAGCGCTCTGCTTCTGCTGCACGAGGGGCCGCGCCGCGGTGCTCGGCGTGCTCACGTCCACGTCGTTGTCACTGCAAAGGCAAATAATAAAAAAGTTTGCGTCGACGAGGTGCTGCTGCCTCTGCAGCAGCATCGGCGGTGGTGGTAGTGGTATGACGATACCCCGCGTGCCCGAGAGATTAGCGGATGCTGCGGATTAGCACTGCGACGGCGATACTCCACGCGGCCTCGTTTTGAAAGCTGCCGCCGCGCGCGACCCTCTTTCGAAAAAGGAAACCGGTTTGGCTGCCGCACGACGGAGGGTGCGATTTCACTGCTTTAGAGAGTCTCTCGGGTGACGGGGTATCGTCGACGATGACCACGACGACGTCGATGACGACGTTGATGTCTAAGACGACGAAGACGAAGCCGTCGAAGAGGACGTTGACGACGAAGACGACTCGGTGCGTTGTTGGCGCTGGAACTCACTGGCCCCTGCTACCTACCTACTGCGACGTCAACAAGTAGTTGCTGGGAGCGCGAGGCGAGTGTGGCTGGCGCACAGCCGACTTTTAGGATCGTGTATTTTGTCAAGTTGAGGCCGGAGGGACGAGAACGTGGACGAGACGGAAGAGGACACCCAGAAAAGCGAGTTCTTGATTCAAGCCCGCCGCACTCAAATCGAGGTCCATTTGCACTTGATAGTCTCTAGTACATTTTGAACTTGATCCAAGTCCCGTTTCCTCGCCACACTGACCCTTTATAGCCGAGCACCGCTGGGCCTTGGATCAGTCCCGTGTGGAGTTGGTATAAGTATATGGACTTCAAAAGGCCCACAGCAGGATCTCATTTCCGTATTCAGTTTGCACTTGATTTAGTGAGAGGTTGATTCAAAACCAAATTAGTCTCGGCTGGCATGTTCTTAATTCGATGCCATGGAGCTGGAGACTGTTGAGAGCAAAATGCACTTGACTGTCATACCATGCAAAGCCACTGCAAAAGGGAGTTTGGTGTTTGGTTCTCGTGTACGCTTCAAAATACTACTGTCTTTATAAAAAATAAAGCGCTCTCTGAGGTTTTTGTCTTGTGATATACGG